>NC_082385.1:3614272-3621772 GCF_031168955.1 Gadus macrocephalus | reverse complement strand
TTTTAGGGAGTGAGTTTGTAGTTTACGTGACGTGAAGAATTGTATTTTGTAAGCATGTCTCCTACAGACTTTTAGTTTGTAAACGTGATGGGTCCTACTGACTTTTATTTTGTAAACACGATGGGTCCTACTGACTTTTATTTGGTAAACACGATGGGTCCTACAGACTTTTAGTTTGTAAACGTGATGGGTTCTACTGACTTTTATTTTGTAAACACGATGGGTCCTACTGACTTTTATTTTGTAAACACAATGGGTGCTACTGACATTTATTTTTCTAAACACGATGGGTCCTACAGACTTTTATTTGGTAAACACGATGGGTCCTACAGACTTCAGCTTAATAAACGTGTTGTGTCCTACAGACTTTTATTTTGTAAACACGATATGTCCTACACACTTTTATTTTGCAAATATGTGTTCTACAGACAGAACGTTACTCTTCTAGCTGCTACAGTCTCGGCAGGGGGGCTGACCTCCTGAACGTGTTGAAGACCAGCGAGGCGTCCGTCCGCACGGCGTCCCGGTGTCCCGGAGGCAGACAGACGTCCCCCCGCTCCACCTCGTAGCACGGTATCCCATAATGCACCACAGTCAGGCTGGGGTAGAACGAGGACCACCCTGAGAGAGAGAGAACATAGTGCCATTAAAGATGTGTGTGTGACACACACACACACACACACACACACACACACACACACACACACACACACACACACACACACACACACACACACACACACACACACACCTACCTTTGTGTTTGACGTAGAACGGGTGGTCCAATGGACAGTGGGCTGTCAGGGGGGTGTGTCCGAATGCGCCGGGGTCAAAGGTCAGCTGCAGGACGGACTGGTCGGAGGAGATGACCTCAGAGTGCTGCGTTAGACGCAGACCGTCCAACCCGTACACCTACACAACACACGGTCGGCAGCATTACATTATCAAATACACACACCTACACAACACACGGTCATATCATATGATAATAATAATAATACATTTTATTTATAACGCACTTTATATCAATTCAATGATCTCAAAGTGCTACAATGCACATTAAAAGTCATAGAATCATGAACTACAAACACCCAAAGAACACATGGTTACATCATATCATCAGTATTGCAGTACTGCCGAAGTAGTAGTGGTAGTAGTAAAACGTGGTAATACTAGTATGTGGTAGTAGTAGTAATAGAGTAGTACTAGTAGTAGTAACATTATAAAAGATTTTCATCATTACAAGGTGTGTGTGTGTGTGTGTGTGTGTGTGTGTGTGTGTGTGTGTGTGTGTGTGTGTGTGTGTGTGTGTGTGTGTGTGTGTGTGTGTGTGTGTGTGTGTGTGTGTGTGTGTGTGTGTGTGAGACCTCCACCCTGAGCTGCTCACCTTCAGCGCGCCCCCCTTCTCCGGGGGTCCAGCGTCGTCCTCAGCAGAGACCAGGTCCTCCACGTCCTGCCAGCCCACCCGGGCCCCGCTGTGGAACCGGACCCGGGTCCCTGACCACACAACACCCGTCACTACGGCGACCCGCCAGGGTATTTATACCGGGGGCTGCTTTTAAACCCCCCCCCCCCGGACACACACGGCCCTTGTGCTGCGTATCAAACCCAAGGCGTTTTAAAAGACTGAACACAACTTTATTGACATGAGTAACAATTTAACTTGTAATAATAGTTTTGGTATACCGTAATTTTCGGACTATAAGCCGCGCCTTTTTTCCCATTTTTCGAATCTGTGGTTTATATAATGGTGCGGCTAATCTATGGATTTTTACAGGTCGTCCACTCGGAAAATTAGTATTCAAAGCTTAAATCAGTATTCGGAGCTTCGTTGTTTTTTTTCCACGTACGTGACGTTACCAGAGCAGAGAAGCGAGAGAGGTGGAGGAAGAATAGATATCTTGTTTCCCTTTACTTTATAACGCAACATTAGCAGGATCTCGGGATTATAAAAGACAGAAAATGACACTGATTAGGGGCAACATGTGATTGTGGGCGGGGTTAATTAGATTTTCTTGGGGGTGCCTGTACCTTTAAGAAAGCAGTGCCACGCGGTCGGAGGCCAGGAGTGGCTCCAGCCCATGTCCTCATCGTCGGACGGCGTGGAGCGGGTGGCATTGCTTTTCTATGGAGGGACACACATGACCTCGTAAACCACAAACACAGCTTCTCTATGGGGACACACAAGACCTCATAAACCGCAAACACAGCTTCTCTATGGGGACACACAAGACCTCATAAACCGAAAACACAGCTTCTCTATGGGGACACACAAGACCTCATAAACCAAAAACACAGCTTCTCTATGGGTACGGACAAGACCTCGTAAACCAAAAAACACAGCTTCGCTATGGGGACATACAAGACCTCGTAAACCACAGAGACATCTTCTCTATGGGGGCACACAAGAACTCATGAACCACAAACACAGCTTCTCTATGGGAACATACAAGACCTCATAAACCATAAAACCCATTATCTATGGGGACAAAGAAGACCTCATAAACCATAAACACAAACACGTGTGGGGACATTCTTTATCCTGCATTACCCCGCTATATAATCGACACCCTGATATTTGAAACCATTTAGCTCGATTCCCCCCTTGAATTTAAGTTGCACTTGGCTCTTTCAGACGTAACTGTTCTGATTGGTCCTCAGGCTCATATGTTACTTTAATAAAAGTTTCTGCTAAATGCCCTAAATGTAAATAGAACATATCCACTACCTTCAATGTCACTGTCTCAAACAGAAGTAGTAGTGGTAGTAGTCAAACGTGGTAATACTAGTACGTAGTAGTAGTAGTAGTAGTAGTGGTAGTAGTAGTAATAGAGTAGTAGTAATGCCAGTAGTACTAGTAGTAGCAGTAGCACTAGGTAGTAGTAGCAGTAGTGGTGTGTCTCTCACCCTGGTGCTCCTGCGGCCCCTTCCCCGGCCTGTAGGGGGTGC
This sequence comes from Gadus macrocephalus, assembly GCF_031168955.1. Taxonomy (NCBI): domain Eukaryota; kingdom Metazoa; phylum Chordata; class Actinopteri; order Gadiformes; family Gadidae; genus Gadus; species Gadus macrocephalus. The sequence continues at coordinate 3,618,823 of NC_082385.1, read as the reverse complement.
GGGGTGGCTGCTGGCCCAAGGAGAAGGAGAGGGAGGAGGAGTAGGAGAAGTAGGAGGAGGTCTGGCGTAGGAATGGAGGCCACAGCTGGTGCCGAAGACGCGGAGGGGAGACGGGCTGTGGGAGAGGAGACATTATGAGAGACGCAAGAGATATTGTGATGGTGTGTTCTAGAGTATGCTAACAGGGACTAGCACTGGTATTAGCATCCTAGCAGTGACACCGGGCTTGCCCTGCTGGCAGTAGAAGTGATAGGGTTTACTTTGCTGTGTGTGTGTGTGTGTGTGTGTGTGTGTGTGTGTGTGTGTGTGTGTGTGTGTCATTAAGTGTGTGTGTGTGCGTGCGTGCGCTCATGTACGTCAGTACGTGTGCGTGTGCGTCTGTGTGTGTGCGTCTGTGTGTGTGTCTCTGTACCGTGGGGGCCCCTGCAGCAGTGGACTCTGGGGCCCTGTGGCGATGTGCGCCAGCTGGGTCAGCCAGTGTGTGTCAGGGGGCCCGGAGTATGTCCTGTTCTCCCTCTCCAGGTGGGACACGCCCCCCTCCACCTGATAGGCCGGCGTCTCCGTCGGGCCCGCCGCCTGCACCTCCTGCAGGGCCGGGAGGTCGTCTGAGGGAGACACCACATCCAATGAACTACAAACTCGTGGAGCACCAATGAACTACAAACATGGAGAACCATTGAACTACAAACATGGAGAACCATTGAACTACAAAGATGGAGGATAAGATGCCTCCTCATAGATCTCATTATTCCCGAATCATAGATCCACCTGCCACGTACTTGGGATTTCCTTTATGTTTTGAGGGGGGTATGTGCTCATGAACTGGTTTTGGGTAGTTTGTCATGGATTTGACTGACAGGTAAAGGGTACCCCCTACTCCTGACGTAGAAGCTATGTTGTTTCGACTCCCTGCTGAAAGTTACTGGGTATGATTCCCGACGGTCTTTGAGCAACATGCCTAACCCCTGCTCATAGTCTAAATAATAGAAAGAAAATGATCGATGGTATTTCTAAATTTAAGTATTATTATGATATTATAGACATCATTTTGTAAAGCAGCATTTTTATTATTATATGTGATAAAAGATTTGACCAGAATAGCACTGATAAAAAATATTGAACGACAATTGAATGTCGCTCAATTCGAGTTCAGTTCACCCTATGTTACCCAGAGTTCAGTTCGCCCTATGTTACCCAGAGTTCAGTTCGCCCTATGTTACCCAGAGTTCAGTTCGCCCTATGTTACCCAGAGTTCAGTTCACACTATGTTACCCAGAGTTCAGTTCGCCCTATGTTACCCAGAGTTCAGTTCACCCTATGTTACCCAGAGTTCAGTTCACCCTATGTTACCCAGAGTTCAATTCACCCTATGTTACCCAGAGTTCAATTCGCCCTATGTTACCCAGAGTTCAGTTCGCCCTATGTTACCCAGAGTTCAGTTCGCCCTATGTTACCCAGAGTTCAGTTCACACTATGTTACCCAGAGTTCAGTTCGCCCTATGTTACCCAGAGTTCAGTTCGCCCTATGTTACCCAGAGTTCAGTTCGCCCTATGTTACCCAGAGTTCAGTTCACACTATGTTACCCAGAGTTCAGTTCACCCTAAATCACCCACAGAATTCAGTTAACCCTATATGACCCAGAGTTCCCCGTGATTACCTCCAGTTTAACACCCATCGTTCAGTTCACCCTATATACAACCCTAAGGAAACCTGTAGATCTTCTTCCCAGTCGCACTATAACAAGCCTTCTCCCCTGCAGCTGTTTTTACATACCATACTCCATGTGGCTGTCACTGGTGGGAAGGAAGCGTCCCTCCAAGGGGAGCAGGCCGTCTGTTTGGTTCCCGGCCGTGTCCATCATCTTCTCCTGCTGTCCAGAGTAAATACCCCAAGAGGTGACTGGACTGGTAGAACATGATTTATGCAGACAGGGTCATCTCTAACCCTAAACCCACACAAGGCTGTAACACTCATGCTCATGCCCTCCAGTCTTCGGAAACCATGAGGAAAGAAAAAATGCTAAAACCTTACAGATGTCAAAGTTAATGTAAATTATCTTTGTTAATTTAAATTATTTATTTTTTTACCCGGTTTAGCAGATGCTAACTTACAGTAATAAACTCAGCCAATCAGCAAACGGCCAGATCGCCGTTAACTGGCGATGAGAAAGAGTCTTTGGACTACTGTTTCCTCTGCACGGTCGATACCTGAAGAATCCTGGTCTTCTGGCTCACAGGTTGCTTGGTTTGGCTTAACCACCTCCCAGACCACCATGGGACAGGAACAATATTTAATGCTCTCCTCCAGGTGCTGTCGGAGGCATTTGTGCAGGCCCACACATGCGAGCATACAAAATCACACACGTGCACAGACAGCAGAGAATAAACGTCACAGATCTGCACAGACAACCTGAAACATTTTGTGAGAACAATTAATTAACATAAAATGTGTAATAGGTATTAACTGACTTATTGCCTTCACCAACTCATGGAGTTCATACATTCGGTATTCTCAGAATTTAGCAATCGTGTCATTTCGAGCTGCGCACGCAGCAGGCCTTGTTTATAAACTTTAATGTATTCGCGCATGCGCGATGGGAGTCCATTCATTCGACGCTTACAATCGAACGACAATTCTTTGGAAATAAGTGGTAAAAAAATCGAGTAAACACGTCCCGAAGCGAACGATACTTTCGAACATGGTACGACGGTGTTGTACTTAAAAGGGATAACGATGACATTCGTCAGTTCTCGAACAACACCAATGTGAAAGTATAACAGTCAGGAAACAAAGCGATTAAACACGTCGACAATATCACGGTTACGTCAACGGTGGACGTCAACGTTAACCGTTCTGGCGTCGAAAACACCTATTATGTTATTTCGTAATTAAACTAAACGAATCCTGTCCCAATACGACAATACTGCGCGTCTTGCGTAAGCGGTTACAACCCAAAAAAAAACGTCAACAAAAACACGGACACAAACTTCGGACACTTCGCCCACCGTTTAACGAAGTAACACAAGCCGTCACTGAGGGTTCACGCCGTCCCTTTCACTCTGTCACACGTAAACGATTCATTGGAAAGATTTCAATGAACTTTTTCTCTCTCTCAACTTACCAAAACAATCGCCCCTCGACTATAGCACGGGGAAGGTCTGAATATTTCTCCCCGAGCGATTCGGTTGGCGGGCTGTCACGTCAATCATCGGGTTCTGCCTCACCATTGGTCGGAATGGTTCGCTGTTGTTCGGTTTAGGTCGGACTACAGTGGATGAGAAATACAGGCGGCAGTAGACCCTTTAAAACCAGGACGAAGCCCCCTCAATGAAATACACGAATCACAGTAATAACATAGTAATGACACATTGAATACATGTACAGCCATAACAAGACTGTCATTTATTTTGAAAAAATAATCTTACATAGGACATGGAGTGCAACAGACAGACAATTTGAAACATCAACAAAAGGCAGTGACCATTGAGTCCTATCCAACTGCCATTCAACATATTGATTTGGCAGAATTCCCCTGATTGTCACAAAATAAACACTGCAAGATCTGCTTGTGTCGTCCAATCAACCAATAGAAAATAACAAAAGGTCTTGTTTATGATGATTACAGTGAAGATAATCGGATTCAATCATTATTTGGATTAATTAAGTCATTGGTTTATGTAAAAAATAGGTTGCCAGACATTCAATCTGATATTGTATGATAAGATCTAACTATAGAATATCTGACCATAGATTTAAATATATGTTTGATTGAATTGACGTGTACAGTTAAGAGATATAAAATGTCAACATGATATTACATAATACATATGACATAATAATATTATTAAAGATATTAATTCACAGGAGCTTGGCATATGGTAATAAATTAGTTTGATGGGTATGATATGTCCTAACATGTCCTGAGTTTACATTGGGCGGGACAGCTGTTTCACGTTCATTCAAAGTGATGTCATAAAGTAAACAACAACAGCGGCAACAACGCACATACACAAATTTCCGACATTTAAAAATGTCAAGCTCTCCATGACCCTCTCTAAACAAACCTTATCAGCTCAACTGATGAAAAGAAAAACAAAAAACATAGCAGGAATCTGAAGTTTATAATATATGATATAATTAGCCGGCAATACACAGTTCTTCGCTGATAAAACGTACAAAACAAGCGCAACGATGTAACAATGTGCGAAGTACGATGTAAGGAGGTTTACGTGGAGCGTTTCTCCACCCCTTGCTTGATGCCCAGTACCAGGTGAACGAACCAGTTGATTTGCACCATCCAGCCCTTCTCCCTGCAGATCTCGATCTGCTCCAGCAGGTGGCGCTCTGCCTCCTCCTCGCTGCGGCCCACCGTCAGCGCTTCACGGATGTAGTCGATGTCCTCCTTACTGGTCAGCTGGGGCATGCCTGGGGGCCGGTACCATGTAAATATACATTCATATAATTCAGATAATTGTTTTTTTGAATTAATCAAAATTAATTAATAAAAAAGATGCTTGATTATGACTTCCACTGTCAGTTTTATCACTATC
>NC_082385.1:3609309-3611809 GCF_031168955.1 Gadus macrocephalus | reverse complement strand
CCTTGAGCAAGACGCCTCACCCTAACTGCTCCTGGCGAGCTGGCTGTCGCCTTGCACGGTTGACGCCGCCGTCGGTGTGTGAATGTGTGAATGAATGGTTGCAAGCCACTTTTGGATAAAAGCATCTGCAAAATCCCCTAAAATGTAAAATGAGGTTAGTTGGTGCTAAAGTGGGACAGCAGTGAAGGGCGTCTCGGTTAATGAACTGAACAACAAAGTGTGCGAGCGGTTAGGGCTAGGTTTAGGGTTAGCCTCCTTAGCATAGCGGTCTACTTCAGAGGAGCCCGCAGCAGGACTTGACCGCACGCGTTCATAGTTCGAGTGAGACAGTAAAACTACGTTAGTCGGTACCAAAGTGGGACAGCAGCGAAGGGTATCCTGATGAATGAACTGAGACAACACGGTGTGCGAGCGGAGTCATTCTAAGGCTAGGACAGCAACATGAGCATAGCAGTCTGCTTCAGAGGAATCCTCGACGATTGGCTTCCCAATAGAGTTCAAACCGTTAACATGAGACATATTCAGATTCAACCGCTGTGCTGCAATCAGCATGATTTCCCCCCCCCTCGCCCCCGCTTTGTTTTGATTAAACTGTGTTTTGATTGAGTCTCACGGTTCTCATGAATCCGTCTGACTGTCGGCCATTAGATCGGAGCGATGAGAACCCGAGAGACTCAATCAAAACACAGTTTAATCAAAACAAAGGCGGCGCGAGAAAGAAACTTGCTGATTGAAGCTTTAAAACTCATTTGATTCACTCACAGTTTGCTTGACTCTGCGTAGCCCCCAGCCTTACTGCTCCACCCCCCTCCCACCCCTCGTACGCACTTATTGGATGTTGAACGCCCTGGCACTATTACAAAATAATACTTTGAATGGTGTAGCATCTTATCCTAGCTATCTTCGTTGTATAAAGGGAATGGGTTAACCTAGCGATTGTAAGTGCTTGGCACTTGTTTCTATGAACATCCTTACTGTGCCGACAGCGGTATCTTGTTTCTCTTTCTTCTGACAAATGTACTTATTGTAAGTCGCTTTGCCCTGAATGTAAAAGTAAATGTTAAAGGTCCCATGACACGCCACCAGGTGTGAGTGTGATTAGCCATTACAAGCCGTCTTAAAAATGCGCAGCTTCTGACATCACAGATGGGCGTGTCCACCTAGATGTACGCTGGATAGATCAGTCTACCAGCCCACCCAGTGGACCGTGGCAAACGTTGCTCATCTATCCGTCGCGCTTCTAGGTGCACACGCTTCCATGTGTGATGTCATAAGGGGCACATTTTCATACCGGCTAATCACCCTCACACCTGGTGGTATAATATGTCCCCTCTATGCTACATAAGAGTGGCCTCATGCCGCCATGTGGGACCTCCATGTGACGGGGGGGCCGTTGTCTGTGCTCTCCTCCCCAGGTGAAGAGCCACGGGCCGGGCTTCACCCGTCTCCACGCCCCCTGGCACGTCCTCAGCCGGGAAGCGGAGTTCCTCAAGATCAAAGTGCCCACCAAGAAGGTAGGTGGAAGGGGGATCGGGAGGAACGCCAATACAATCAGCAGAGTTTGTTGTATCCCGCGAGCTCTGTGTTTGGCCCAATCCCATTTCTACCCCTTACCCCTTACCCCTTACCCCTCCCCCCTTCCCCACTACCCCTTCAAAACAAGGGGGAGGGTTAAGGGGAAGGGGTAAGGGGTAGAAATGGGATTGGGCCTCCCCCTTACCCCTTACCCTTACCCCTTCAAAACAAGGGGGAGGGGTAAAGGGAAGGGGTAAAGGGTAGAAATGGGATTGGGCCTCCCAATCCCATTTCTACCCCTTACCCTTTCCCCTTACCCCTTCAAAACTAGGGGGAGGGGTAAAGGGAAGGGGTAAGGGTTAGAAATGGGCTTGGGCCTCACAATCCCATTTCTACCCCTCACCCCTTCCCCCTTCAAAACAAGGGGGAGGGGTAAGGGGAAGGGGTAATGGGTAGAAATGGGATCGGGCCTTAGTGGGTCCACAGCAAGGGAAAGCAGTGAAAACCTTTGTTAGGTTGGATTCATTGGGTTCTCCCGTACAGAGAGACTAGTGTGTAGAAGGTGAATGCTCTGACATCGTGGGCTGTCCAGACTGCTGTACACCCCGTCGTACCACTTTCTGTCTTTAAATGTCTTGATCGATTTTTATAGATGTATTCGAAAAAAGGTGTTATTTGACAGTTAGATCTAAGAAGAACACGCACTTATTTAGAACTCATCATTCATGTTTAGAACTGATACTGCATATTTAGAACTGATTATTCATAGTTAGAACTCATCATTCATATTTCGAATGATGCTTCATATTTAGAACTCATAATTCATACTCAGAAGTGATACTTCAGATTTTCTACTGATGCTTCATATTAAGAACGGACATTTAATTTCATATATCCGTTCTTTCATACTTCATTGAACTCATGAGTCCCAGATCTTTCTGGTTCTGTCCATGATGAAGGTGTTCCGGGAGTGTTCTCCTCTGGT
>NC_082385.1:3585531-3593031 GCF_031168955.1 Gadus macrocephalus | reverse complement strand
CATTTCTATTTATAATATTTGTACCACTGTATACCTACCCAGCCACTTTTCTATTTTGTCTCGAAGTGTTGCCAATGCACACAGTGCAGACAAGTGATTATTGATAACGTTTATGAGGGGAAAAAAGGATAAAAAAATCGTGGAAACGCGTTAGTGTTAGATAATATCCCAACGCCTCCGGGAAAATCCTTAATTTTATGATCTGGGAACGCTGGTCCCAGTTGCAGTTCCCAGACCAAGCCTCAAGTCAAGAGTCTGGGAAACAGCGGCGAGGGGAAAGTGTGCGCGATACACCTCAACATGTACGTCATGGTTTTTTTTAAAATTAATTCCTGCCAATGCACCAGAGTTAGCCAGAAGGCTATTTTCTATCTGTTGTCCCTTACAGCTCCTGCTATTCCCAGGCGGTCTCCCATCCACTTACCAGGCCCGAAACTGCTTAGCTTCCTAGATCAAACGAGATCGGGCGTGTTCAGCGTTCAACGTCTCCGTGGCTTTCAGAGAATTCCCACAATCATCGCCAAAGAGATGGGTGCTTTGCATTGGACTCTACTGATGGTAATTAAATGAGGCTGAATGACAGACAGACTGACAGATTGACAGAACTCGGCTGTCCGTAACCAAGTCGTCAACACAGACTTGCTCTCTCATGTTGTTTGAGGAGCTAGCAACGCACAATCGAAACTCAAACTATTTGTGGATGTGCGCCTGGACGTGTGCGTTAATATGGATGATATAAGTTTGTGTTTCTGTGTGGAGCATGTGGTTGGGTGAAGTAGCCTGTTTTGAGTCTGGGCTGGGCTGGGCTGGTACTGAAGCCAGCTCACTCACGACCACCTGAAGCGATCCGAAGTTGATACGAGAGAGAGAGAGAGAGAGAGAGAGAGAGAGAGAGAGAGAGAGAGAGAGAGAGAGAGAGAGAGGGGGGAAGATGGGAGGGAGAGGGGGGAGAGTCGCTGGGCTCTTTCTGAGCTGGTCATGGAGATGGGCCTTTAGATGTGGAGCGAGAGAGAGAGACCACCTTCTTAATGGTTCATGTGTGTGTGTGTGTGTGTGTGTTTGTGTGTGTGCGACACGTGTGTGTGTGTGTGTGTGTTAGTGAGCGTGCATGTGTGGGTGTGGGTGTTTAAGTGTAGGTGTGTGTTGTGTGTGTGTGTGTGTGTGTGTGTGTGTGTGTGTGTGTGTGTGTGTGTGTGTGTGTGTGTGTGTGTGTGTGTGTGTGAGGGGGCGAAGAGGCATGAGTAAAGGAGAGGAAGAGGAGAAGCAGGAAGGAGGCAGGATGAAGAGGGGATGAGAGCGGAGGGATGAGGATGGAGAGGATGGGGGGGGGAGCAGGAGAGAGAGAAAGGGACCTGGGAGGAAGAACAGATGGACGGATCTGGTTTCAACCCTCTTTCAAGGATCACCGCTCAGCAGACTACCTGTTTCTCCCACGCACACACACACACACACACACACACACACACATGCATGCACACACGCACCCAAACACGTGCATGCACGGATACACTGACACACATAGACGCATACACACACACACACAGACAGAGAGCACACACATGCACGCACACACACAGAGAGCACGCACACACTCACATGCACACATTCATGCACGAACAGAAAACGCTACAACGCACAATGTTTTTAACGTTAGTACATGTTTGTGGGTGAGTGTGAAAGAGAGATGTGTGTGTGTGTGTGTGTGTGTGTGTGTGTGTGTGCTCTTTGTTAGTGTGTGTGTGTGTGTATGTGTGTGAGTGTTTACGTCTGCAACATTTAATCATTTAATTTAATCTGAAGGTAAACCGTGTGATGCATCCACACACATCTAGATCAAACACCCTGAACCCAGTTCTCTTTCAGCCTCTCCGATGGATCACACTCACACATACGTACAAACACACACACACACACACACACACACACACACACACCAAAGAGCATTACCTCTGCATGCGTATGCGTGTGTGTGCATGTTGCGATGCCGGGCGGATGTGGAGCTGGGGCGCTCTGAGGGCGTCGGACTGGTTTGTGTCTCGGTCCTCATTGAGCAGAGACAACAGTAGAACCCGAGCCACCACGCCCTGCCTCGCAACCTGCCAGCAGAGCTTACCGGCTTCCACGTTCTCTCCTTGTTTTGTTTGGTAAGCGCATGAATCGTTGACAACGTTTAGGACACGTGTGTGTGTGTGTGCGTGTGTGCGCGTGTGCGTGTGTGTGTGTGTGTGTGTCTGGTGTGTGTGTGTGTGTGTGTGTGTGTATGAATGCCTGTGTGCTTGCATGTGTGCGTTTCAATGTGTGGGTTAATGTGTGTGGGTGTGCGTGCGTGCTTGCGTGTGTGTGTTAATGTGTGTGTTTGTGCGTGTGTGCGTGCGTGCGTGTGTGCTTGCGTGTGTTTCCTTTAATGTGTTATTGTGTGTGTTTGATCAACCGATGACACGACTGAGACGATTTGCTTGTCCTCAGATGACAAGCAGAGTCTGCCGCGGCTCTCTGGTCTCTCTGGTTCAAATTAAATGTCCCCGCACTTTGAGGAGGAATCCCTGCCCTTAAACGGTGGAAAACGGAGGTTGCTTCACCCCATGGGAGAGAGGTCGTTAATCCTGTCGGCTCTCGCCCCGACCCCACCACGTCGTTCAGAACCTCCCAGAAGCATACCGGCTATTAATTCCTTGAACGGTGAAAGTGACAGCTGCCGACAAAGAGCCTGCACATGTTTGTTTCCTTACTGGTTCATGGCGTCAGCTTAGCTCAGGAGGCATAGCGGGTTGGCTGGTCACCGGGAGGTTGCTAGTTCGATCCCCTGCTCCTCCTGGATGGTCGAGGTGTCTCTGAGCGAGACGCCTCGACCCGACTGCACCTGAAGAGCTGGCTGTCGCCTCGCGTGGTTGACTCGGCCGTCCGTGTGTGAACGAATGGGTTTTAAGTCGCTTTGGATAAAAGAAGCAACAACATCCCTTAAAGTCCCTTTGGTTTGGATGCCTGCCACGCACGCACACACGCACGCACTCCCTCACTCTCCGCACCGCTTTAAAGGAGACACTGACGGTTTGTGGGCTTGATTTCATCCCTGACGTGCCTCTGGAGAAATGCAGCAACAGTTTGCCCCGGAGGTGAGGCAGCTAGTTGGCACCGAGGCGTTTGATTGTGACGGCGCCGTTGAAAAGTATCTTTGTAGCGCCCCCACGGTTTGACGGAGCGTGGTTGATGACTGAGAGCGGGAAAGGTTCAGCGTGTGGGTTGTTCTCCCATAAAGACTCGATCACTGATAAGTATGAACAGGATTTATTTAAATAACGACATGGGAATATTTTGCATGGTAAATCTTTGGCATGAGCCCCGTCACTGATCCAGGGTGACGTGCGGACTCGGCGTATCCTGCCAGGACTAGCAGGGGCGGAGCCTTCCCCTGGACAAGTAGACTGAGGCCGACCTGGTGGTGGTGGGGTGGATGGAGGTGCGTCGAACGAAGACCTGAGCAGCAAAGACATATGTTAGACTACTCTTTATAGAGCAGGTGTAGGCAGGTGATTGGTAGCTGGTGATTGGTGATTGGCGGCCAGCCGCGCGTGATTTGAGTCCTCCTGGTAGAACTACCAGCAAGCTTAACATTTCTCCCATAAAGACTCGATCACTGATAAGTATGAACAGGATTTATTTAAATAACGACATGGGAATATTTTGCATGGTAAATCTTTGGCATGAGCCCCGTCACTGATCCAGGGTGACGTGCGGACTCGGCGTATCCTGCCAGGACTAGCAGGGGCGGAGCCTTCCCCAAAAGAGAGGACGTAGGCCTACGCCGGAAATAGGTGATAACTCGGCATGTCCTGCCGGGACTGGCAGGGGCGGAGCCGACCCCAAAAATAGAATAGCGAAAGGGGGTAATGAGACCATACATACCTGCGTAGAAGTGGACAAGGATCTATACTGCTACTGGAAGATAAAAGGCATACCCAATATACGACATATTAAGAGTCAATCATACATACCGTAAAACGATAAGCTTAAAACCGTCAGCGAGATCGATGAATCACGTAAAAGCAGTTGACATGAAATGAAACGAGATCAATTAAAATTTAGAGCACTCTGCAGCTGTTACGCAGCGAGCCACGAGTGCTTTCGTGCTGTACAACTGCCGTGGTCGATTCACTCTCCGGGGTCGCTGCGTGACCCGAGTGCTTTCGCGTTGAACCACCGACGTGGTCAACGAACTCACGAGTGCCCTTGATGTGCCACCGACGTGGTCACGCACTCACCGGTGTTGTTGCAGCAAGTATTGTGAACTTCTATGTTGAACACCGACGTGGTCAACGAAATCACGAGTGCCCTTGATGTGCCACCGACGTGGTCACGCACTCACCGGTGTTGCTGCAGCAAATATTGTGTACTTCCGTGTTGAACACCGACGTGTTCAATGAACTCCGAGTGCCCTGCATTTGAGTGTTTGATATTATGCCACCGACGTGGTAATTAAATTTGCATGTGCCCGAGTTGTGCCCACCGACGTGGTCAACGCACTACCAGGGTTGCTGCAGCGAACGTGGAGTTCTGTGTTGTACCGCACCGACGTGCGCAACGAACTCACGAGTGCTTGAGTTGTTCCCACCGACGTGGGCAACGCACTCACCGGGGTTGCTGCAACGAACTAGAGTTCTGAGTTGTACCGCACCGACGTGCGCAACGAACTCACGAGTGCTTGAGTTGTTCCCACCGACGTGAGCAACGCACTCACCGGGGTTACTGCAGTCAAACCATGAGTATTAGATAACGTGCCACCGACGTGGTCATACTCACGAGTGCCCGAGTTGTTACCACCGACGTGGTCAACGCACTCACCGGGGTTGCCGCTGCAACCTTGAGTTTTATTTTCCTATTTACGCCACTGACGTGACAGCGAACTCAAGAGTGTTTTCTAGATGATCCACCGACGTGGTCACACTCGCCGGGGTTGCTGCAGGTTAACCTGAGTTATGAAACCGAATTTTGCTTTATGAATTTAGTACCCGATAACCACCACCGCCGGTAGTTGCAAATAGTGTTGCTTTTGGCAATGAAAATTATGACTAAGTCGTCATCAACAAACCTTTATCGCGTGAGAAAAACGAGACTGGACGCAACGTGGATGCTGGGCATGTGACAATAGCAGTGATTAAATGCATAGTACAATATAGTTGGCGAATAAACCAAGACTAAAAAGTGTTTTACGAAAATAAGACTGCTAAAATGTCTCTTCATTTTCGTTGACCTAAACTAGGCGATAAAGACTTATAACGTTATTTTGTTCGACTGGAACTTCAACTGTTCCAGACATAGCATCAATTTTCAACCATTTACCTTATTTAACAAAACTACGCACTTGTAACTTCGATAATATCTAAATGGAAATACGATAACACTGGAAAGAGTATGAATGTAACTAAAACTAATAAAAACTAAAATGACAGCTTGACACAAGACTAGACCAACACTAGAAAGGAAACAGGCCACCAAAAACAGCTATGGTTGCAAACGTGTAAAAACCTGTCTTAACCGACGTTAGAGAGCATCGTGTGCGCTTGAAGAACCTTGAATTCGACCGGATGTAGGACGTCGAGTTCTGTGTTGTACCGCACAGACGTGTGCAACGAACTCACGACTAGTGCCTGAGTTGTGCCCCAGTTGTGCGTTGACGTGGTCAACGCACTCACCGGGGTTACTGCAGTCAACCATGAGTAATAGATAACGAGCCGCCGACGTGGTCATAGTCACGAGTGCCCGAGTTGTTACCGCTGCGCTTTGGTCAACGCACTCACCGGGGTCGCCGCAGCGAACCGAGTTTTATTTTTTCCATGATACCAACGTGACACCAAACTCAAAGAGTGTTTTCTAGATGATCCACCGACGTGGTCGAACTTGCCGGGGTTGCTGCAGGTTAACCTTGAGTTATATAGCCGAATTTGCTTTATGAGTTTAGTACCTGATAACCACCACCACCAGTAGTTGCAAATAGTGTTGCTTTTGACACCGAAAATTATGACTAAATGTCGTCATCGACAAACCTTTATCGCGTGAGGAAAACAATGCTGGTCATATGACAATAACTATGATTAAATGCGTAGTGCGATGTTGTTGGCGAATACAAACGAGACTGGAAGTGTTTTACAAAATAAGACTGCTAAAATGTCTTCATTTCCGTTGACCTAAACTAGGTGATAAACTGTAATAACGTTTTGTCCATACGGAACTTCAACTGTTTAAGACATAACAACATCAATTTTCGACCGTTTACCTTATTTAACAAATCTACGCACTTGTATCTTTGATAATACCTAAACGGAATTTCAATATGTTGCATATTCTTGAAGAAAGTTGTCCAATCCCGGGATGCTTTTAACTGACTTCATTTATTATAAAGTCGGCATGTTTCGGTATGGTAACTGAAGCTTAACGGAGGGAATTGTATCTAACGCGTGTGAGAGGAAAATACCGTGATCTACTTCGAGCCCCCGGGCTTAGGCCCGGGGTGGCTCTCTGCCGTCTACCTATTGATCTCTGGCCTCTCGAGTTCGAAACCACCCGCTAGAGAGGACGTCAAGTGGGCGTGGCCTGGTGGGCGTGGCCGGGGTGACGTAAAGGCTTCGGCTCCTTCTGTGGTGGAGCAGCCTTCAATAAGGTCTTGCTCCCCTTGTGGCTATGTGAGGGAAATGCAGCTCCTTAAAATACTTATCACATATCACTAGAAAGAGTATGAACGTGTCTAAACTAATAAAAACAAAAGTGACACCTTGACACAAAGACTAAAACTAGAATGGAAACAGGCCGCCAAAAACAGCTGTAGTAGCAAACGTGATAAACCTGCCTTAACCGACGTTAGAGCATCGTGTGCGCTTGAAGGAAGAACCATGAATTCGACCAGATGTAGGATTCGTAAGCTGTGGAAGACCGCCTTCCCAGCCGTTTGATAGACGCGACCGGCAACCCTTGTTCAGCGGCTGTGGTTGCCGCTCCAATCCGGAAGGAGTGGCCAATGTAGGGGGGAGATGGTGGGCCGCACCCTTCTACCACCGTCGCGAGATTGACTCTGAACCACCCTTTAGTCATTGGCAGGCCGCAAATAAACAGGTGATTCGGGGACGTGCGTTGCCGAAGCTTGAGATAAAGGAACATGGAAGCGTAAGGACAGAGAGTTGTTGATTCTTGAAATGATAATAGTAACAGCTGCTCCTAGGCTATCGCTTTTAGATGAAAAATGCCTTGCAGAGAAGGTGACATCAGCGAAAGTCAGGCCCTGTGTAGGGGAAAAAGTCTGAGTAGGAGACGTGTACGCATAAACCCAACGCATAAACCCGAGAACGCATAAACCCGTAAAACGCATGAACCCGTAGAACGCATGACCCGTAGAACACATGAACCCGTAGAACACATGAACCCGTAGAACGCTGTGAGAAACACTGACTCGAGTAATATGTTAAAATAAGGATGAAAACTCCCAGAGAGAGCACACTAATCTATTCAAAA
>NC_082385.1:3555531-3580531 GCF_031168955.1 Gadus macrocephalus | reverse complement strand
TGGACCCAAGAGGTCGGTCCCCAAGTGGTCTGGACCCAAGAGGTCGGTCCCCAAGTGGTCTGGACCCAAGAGGTCGGTCCCCAAGTGGTCTGGACCCAAGAGGTCGGTCCCCAAGTGGTCTGGACCCAAGAGGTCGGTCCCCAAGTGGTCTGGACCCAAGAGGTCGGTCCCCAAGTGGTCTGGACCCAAGAGGTCGGTCCCCAAGTGGTCTGGACCCAAGAGGTCGGTCCCCAAGTGGTCTGGACCCAAGAGGTCGGTCCCCAAGTGGTCTGGACCCAAGAGGTCGGTCCCCAAGTGGTCTGGACCCAAGAGGTCGGTCCCCAAGTGGTCCGACCACTCTTTCAGTATAACTTTCACCTACGATTTAAAAAAAACTGAAATTCAACGGGCAGTCGTGGCAGTGGTAAAAGGTTTTAGAAAGAACAGACGTATTGGGGGTCGTAGGGGAAACACGAGGGGCGGGGTCAAATGTCAAAAGATACGTTACACTCACTCGAGCAAAGGCCGGCAGCCAATAGAAAACGAGCACTCAGGAGGAGCGATTTAGGCGGGAAGTAGCTCTTTAATTCCCTTGTTTGACAACTTAATACGCTTAAGTCTAAAATAACACCAGACGAGAACCAAACATAGCATAAAGTGCTTTGGTGGTTTCCTTCAAAGCGTTCCTTCGTTTTACTGTACGGAAGTGAGGGAACAGAGCTTCAATCCCTTTGAACGGTGTATCGCCTACTGAGTCTCCATGGTGGTCTCCGTGTTGCTTTTTGCTATATTAAGTCTTTAATTTACATTTAATGTTCACCCTTATTGTACTTTGTACTTCCTGGAACTCAATACTAGTACTCTAGCATTGTGTAGCATCTTATCCTAGCTATCTCTGTTGTATACGGGGAATGGGTTAACCTAGCGATTGTTAGTGGTCGGCACTTGGTTCTATGTACATCCTTACTTTTCCGACAGAGATATATTGTTGTTTTCTCTTTCTTCTATCAAATTAACTTATTGTAAGTTTCTTTGGATAAAAACATCTGCTTAATGTGCTAAATGTTATTGGCAATATAAATGTAATACAACTTTGTTTCTCTGAAATCAAAGAGGTGAACCTGTAAGTCAACCAAATTCAAACTTTCCCTCTAATAAACGTCCTCCACTTTTCTCCTCCAAATAAAACACACACTGCTGATAACATCGGGATACCTGCATCCTTAGTGAGGACTTGCATATGCTCCTCTCAGCCATCTACCCTATCAGAGATCTGTCCTTCTGCTAAACACAGGTCCCGCCTAATGCACACCGTGAGCTAAGAGCCGGAGGTTATATCTATCATTTGATTAAGAGTGTGTGTCTGTGTGTGTGTGTGTGTGTGTGTGTGTGTGTGTGTGTGTGTGTGTGTGTGTGTGTGTGTGTGTGTGTGTGTGTGTGTGTGTCTGCATGTGTGCGTGTCAGTGTCTGTGTGTGTGCACGTACATTTGTGTGTGTGTGTGCGAGTGTGTGGGTAATTAAATAACCACATTAAAAAATCATTCGTCAACATTAGCTACTAATGTAATAAGCATTTATCAACTGTTTTTTATCAACGCCATTTCACTTGGTCCTCAAGAGTCAGTGTGGAGTGTGTTATTGCATAAATGAGTTTGCACCGTTTATCCAAGTGTCGCTCAATGCGGCCATCTTGGTTCTAATATGAAGCCGGTGTAAGTGCCATATTGGCTCGGCTACCAGATCGGCTCGGGGTCCGTCGTCTGCTGATTACGTTACACAATATCATTGGCTGTACGCTTGAATGGGCGTAGGCTACATTGTGATTGGCTGCTAAGGGACAGTTGTGATTGGCTGTTTTGTGCTGTAGCTCTGGCTGTCGTCATAGCAACCACAGCGAGCACATGTGTGAGCGCGAGTAGGTCTGTCTAGTTTCGGTTAATGTTGCCAGATTGGGCATATTCCCGTTTTTCCAGCCTAACGTGATTCAAAGTAGCCAAATCAGGCTGAAAATGTGCCCAATCTGGCAACACGGACGGCTCATCTTAACAGCCAAGATGATTCCGAGGGATGTTTTGTTTTTAGAAGAAAACTATCCATACAGATAGGTTGGGAATGGTCTATGTTCAAAATGAAAGACCATTACAGGCTCTTTAATTTAAGCCATAAAAGACCTTATTGCTGTAGATAGCGTATTGTGTGACGTAATCAGCAGACGACGGACCCCGAGCCGATCTGGTAGCCGAGCCAATATGGTACTTACACCGGCATTCAGAACCAACATGGCCCCATGGAGAAGGGGAGGGGTGGCTGGTGTGCATTCTGCCTTACGTTACAGAATGTACTGTGGTGAGAGAAACAGTGAACTGGCTCTTCCACTCTCACTCTGTTGTTTTGTCTTGTAAACACCACTGACACAATATAATTACTCTGCATCGCTGGAACAGAGCGAGAGAGCACACAGACACACACACACATACTTGTGTGCATGCGCAAATGTGTGTGTGTGTGTGTGTGTGTGTTGGGGGGGGTGGGGACATGATGAAATATGACATAATATACTTCTGGGAACCTCTGATGACGGGGTTTAGGACCTTGGGCCCCGGGGCCAATCCTCTCCTTGAGCCGACCCCGTCTAAACCTGATCAAAACCCGGTCTAAACCTGATCTAAACCCGCTCTAAACCCGCTCTAAACCCGCTCTAAACCTGATCTAAACCTGCTCTAAACCTGCTCTAAACCCGCACTAAACCCGCTCTAAACCCAGTCTAAACCTGATCTAAACCCGATCTAAACCCGCTCTAAACCCGCTCTAAACCTGATCTAAACCCACTCTAAACCAACTCTAAACCCGGTATGTACCCACTCTAAACCGGGCTTGTGTAAAAGTTGGAGTAAAGGTTGGTGTAAAGTTGGAGTAAAGGTTGGTGTAATGGTAGCTGTAAGGGTTGGTTTAAAAGCTCATTTGAGTCATTTGTATTTGTTAAATCGTACCTCATATTGCTTTGCAATCAGTGTGTGTGTGTGTGTGTGTGTGTGTGTGTGTGTGTGTGTGTGTGTGTGTGTGTGTGTGTGTGTGTGTGTGTGTGTGTGTGCGTGCGTGCGTGCGTGCGTGCGTGCGTGCGTGCGTGCGTGCGTGCGTGCGTGCGTGCGTGCGTGCGTGTGTGTGTGTGTGCGTGCGTCTGCGCGTGCATGTGTCTGTGTGTGTGTGGCAACACCTGACATTCGAACAGAGAGAATAAAAACAGACACACCCTGAAAAACAACACACCCCCTTTGAAAGGTTTGTCTGCGTGCACTGTGTGTGTGCGTGCACGTGTACTTGCGCGTGTGTGTGTTTTCATAATATGCATGTAAGTAGTTTGCTGTGAGGCAACCTGCCAACGAATTCCACACCCCAGTGACTCAGCCCTTGAGCATTTCGCTCCCTTGTCCTCTGTGAGCCATTCCGAGACCACAATGTTTTCTTTGACTTCCATTAGCGAACCCTATCGTGTGTGTGTCCTGACATCTGTTTCTTTATCCCTCGTTTGTTGTCTTTCCCCGTCAGCCCCGTTCTACGCTGCTACCTGCCGTCCGACCTGTGACTCTCGCTTTCAGGTGAAAGGCCCAGGTGAGGTAAAGGGGGCGGAGCTCCAGACAGGTGAGTCGGCGCAGTTGTCTCCCCCCACCTGGAGCTGGAAGGGAACTTTGATCTATTTATATCATCGAATAAAATGTTTATATTGATGATGTCGTCTTTAGTGTTTTGAGGATGTGTGTGTGTGTGTGTGTGTGTGTGTGTGTGTGTGTGTGTGTGTGTGTGTGTGTGTGTGTGTGTGTGTGTGTGTGTGTGTGTGTGTGTGTGTGTGTGTGTGTTAGTGATGGGTTGGTCGCGAACGATTCGGTCAGAACAAACGAATCCCGAAGGTGAACCACGAGAACTGATTCCCAAAACAAGAGAACTAATTATTTTTCCTTTTTTTTAAACATATAACAAAAACATGGTCACGTAAATAAAATATACAAACGAACAGAGCTTCGTCTCCCCGCAACCTTATTTTGATTGAGTTTAAAACGTTGTCATCGATTCAGCCAATGAGAGCAGGTATCGCGTTGCCATGGCCCATGTGTAAACAAATGATTAGGCACCATCACAC
The DNA here is from genome assembly GCF_031168955.1 of Gadus macrocephalus. Lineage (NCBI taxonomy): Eukaryota > Metazoa > Chordata > Actinopteri > Gadiformes > Gadidae > Gadus > Gadus macrocephalus. The sequence goes on along the minus strand of NC_082385.1, from coordinate 3,576,417 downwards.
AAATTAACTAATGATCGCTGTAGGCTTCCATATCATGCAAACACTACAAGTAGCATAGCTATACTTAGAAGACGCCATTTAATTCTTACTGCAGCCCATTATGTATTGAGGATATTTATGAAAAAAAAGGCACGTATGTGCTTTATATATATGCTTAATATTTACACTTAACCTTGGTAATTTTGCCAGAACATTAGAAAGTAGTAGGCTACATGCATGTTGATTAACACATATTCCATAATTTCGATACCCTGGCAAATGACGTAACAGACCATCGGACTTAACAAACTAATCAAACGAACGAATCGTGATAGTGAACAGAACTGAAAGAACTGATTCCCGGAAAATAATCGTTTTGCCCATCCCTAGTGTGTGTGTATGTGTGTGTGCGTGCGTGCGTGCGTGCGTGCGTGTGTGTGTTTGTGTGTGCGTGCGTGCGTGCGTATGGCGTGCGTGCGTGCGTGCGTGCGTGCGTGCGTGCAATCTCTTTCTATCTATCTCTATCGATCTCTCTTTTTTTAATCAAGGTTCACCCATGATGACATGATTGTTGCTTTTACTGGCAGTGTGTGAGTCTGCGTGCCTGGCTGCATGCCTGCCTGCATGCCTGTGAGCATGTGCGTGCGTGCGTGCGTTTATGTCCTTGCCAGCGTGCGTGTGTTTGCGATTTCCCGTCAACATTGGGTATCAGTATGAGGCATCAGCTGATTACAGGCCGTAAAACAAGATGGTGGCTGTCCCCTGTGTATCTGCCCAACGACCTTACCATCTGTGGAACAGCTGAACAGATCACTTCATAAGTGTATTGATAATCTATTATATTAAATATCAAGGGGGCTGGAATGGAAACTGCCACTTTAAGAACATACCGTCAGAGCAATTTAGCAGATGCTTTTATCCAAAGGAACTGATTATAAGTATGTTTGTCACAAGAAAGAGAGGATGTTCATAGAAACAAGTGCCAAGCATTAACAATCGCCAGGTTAACCCATTCCACATGTACAACAGCGTACTGGATACGACACGACGCCAAGTACTATTTTTAAGTGCCAGGATGTACAATAACCAATAAGTGCGTAAGAGGGGGGGTATGGGGATGGCTAAGCAGGGTCTAGGTTAAATCTGAACAAGCGAGTCTTGAGTCTTTTATGGAAACCGGTAGCGGTCCTGACATCGTCAGGGAGCTCGTTCCACCGCTGCGGTGCCAAAACACGTCATCGTGGACCGGCCTGCTGCGCCGACCTGTACGCTGATTGTAGCATTCCATATGCATGAGAATCGGGACTTGTTAAGCTTCACATAAATGCGCGTCGCTTTGGAGACGAACCCCGCGTGCAGAAATTCAAGGCTGACGCGCTACCTCCACTCTACCACTCTCTCACGGAGACACAATGCACAACAGTAAGCGTTGTCTACAAAAGGTCCATCAAGGACGATCAAATGGCGAATACCCTCTGATGAGAAGCTGTATCTCTCATAAAGAACATTCTCAGGCAATGCCAAGGGATCGGTCCCGAAAGAGCCTCTGTCGGAGAGACCCCTCTGCGATAAGGGATCCGAGGTCCACGGGAACACCCAGTAATGGTGACGCCATTGTCAAAGGAGGGGCGAGGAAGCTGCTCACGCCGATCCAACCCGATAGACTTAGCGGAAAACCTGCTCCCGACCAGGTTTGGCTGAGAGCATAAGTCACCATGGTGATTAGGGATGGGCAAAATGATTCTTTTCCGGGAACTAGTTCTTTCAGTTCAGTTCACTATAACGATTCGTTTATTTGATTCGTTCGTTTTGATTCGTTCGTTACGTCAGATTACATCTTAAAAAAAATAAAAAATAAAAAAACTTTTTTTTAGAATTTTTTTATTTTTTAATTGGTCGTGGGTCCGGATAGGACCATCAAGACCGCAGTCCGCCGTTTGGAGATGCCTGCTATATAGTATGTCGAACGTCCCACCAATATTTATACCACTTGCTTACTCTCTATATTTCATTCATGGTTTTACATTTATAATTTTATTTTACTTTACATTTAATTCTTCATTGTTCAGGCATTACAGAACTTGCATGGTCATAAATAAAAAATACGAACTGCAGTTTAATTTCTTTGTTTGTTCTTAAATTGACATAGAATCGAGCAAAGACTCCTGGGATTGGGAAATGCGTTTATCCAATAAACAGATGGTGGTCAAGTCTATTTTCGAAAAAATGTAGGGGGATATATGAGTCGAATGGTATGACCCAAGATACGTCAGACAGAGAAAGCGCGCATATTCGACGGTACCGCCTTGTCATTGGTTTACCCAGGTGCCATTCCAACACCATTGCTACCTCTCATTGGCTGAATCTTTGAGAAAGTTGTAGACTCAATCAATGGAAGTCGCGGGGAGACGGAGCTCTGTTCGTTTGTATATTTTATTTACGTGACCATATGTTTGGTTTATGTTAAAAAAAAAGAATCAAAGAACCAGTTCTTCTTGTTTTGGGGAACCAGTTCTTGTCGTTCACGTTCGGGATTCGTTCGTTGTAACGAATCAGTCGCGACCGACACATCCCTAATGGTGATACAGTGATGCTAAAAGAGATCGACTTTCGTGTCCCAGCTAACCAGGGATGCGGGAAGTGGGGGTGCTTAGGGTGCTGCAGCACCCCCCCCCCCCTGGCGGCCCCTGGCTGTAACTGCAAGTGAGAAAGTTTCTGAACAAATCAATATATATATATTTTTTTTATAATTTTATCATACAGCATGATTTTTCATTCAATTATTGACATCCACCCTTTTTATGATATTTATGATATTACCATTTCATTTTATTTAGAACATTGTCTGAGTAGGCTGACGTAGGCTATGACGCACAACGCAGAACTGTCCATAGCTGAATATGGTACTATGCTGATTTTATATAAGCATGTTGAAGTTCAACATCTGTTGTAGTGAACATTCTAAAACTGGTGTAAAATGTTGCTGCCATATTAATAGACACGTTGAATGTTATCGTTTTGATTCTTGAATCCCGCACGTAAACTGGTTGGCAAAAAAAGAGCAAAGACGGACGGTTCACTTGACGGAGAAACCGTCACTTTCCTCATATCAGACAACTCGTAACTCTGGATGAAAATGAAGGCTTTCTTTTATTGTCACTTTCCTTTGTAAACCTTTAGAAATAACCTCCTGAATCCTTGTTATAACGCTGTGTATAATCCCGGACCCCAACAGCTTGTCGGCATGTTGTTTGTGTGTGAAATTCAGCACAGTATCAGCCGAGTTGACTCTAATTTCCACATTGTTTACTTGCTAACGTTTGTGAATAACAGTGGCTAGTTGGCAGAACTCTTTTTACACACCAGTAGAGTGTTTTGTCAGGAGCGGAGCCATGAATGTGACGTCACCCATCATCTCGTCTCTGTAAACAATGGATGTTGCGCAGCATTTATTCTGCGCAAAAACCCCCCCCCCCCTCGGACTGACTTCCCGCGTCCCTGGTGTTACCCCCTATGTTTTATTCGAAACATTTCAACAGTATTACCCCTTATGGGTTTTTCATGACGACAGATGAAAAAAACGACAGTGTTACCCTTTACCTTTCATTTGATAAAAGCGACAGTGTTACCCCTTATGTTTATTTCATGACGGCCGATAAAAAACAACAGTTATTATGTTTTTTTTCATGACGACCAATAAAAAACAACAGTGTTACCCCTTATGTCTTTTTTTCAAAACAACAGTGTTACCCCTTATGTTTTTTTTCATGACAACCAATAAAAAACGACAGTGTTACCCCTTATTTTTTTTTTCATGACGACCAATAAAAAACAATAGTGTTACCCCTTATGTTTTTTTTCATGACGACCAATAAAAAACAATAGTGTTACCCCTTATGTTTTTTTTCATGACGACTAATAAAAAAATGACAGTGTTACCCCTTATGTTTTTTTTCATGACGACCAATAAAAAACGACAGTGTTACCCCTTGTGGTTTTTTACATGACTACCAAAGAAAAACAACAGTGTTACCCCCTATGTATGTTTTCATGACGACCAATAAAAAACAACAGTGTTACCCCTTATGTTTTTTTTCATGACGACCAATAAAAAACAACAGTGTTACCCCTTATATTTTATTTGACAAAGAAAACAGTGTTACCACTTATGTTTTTTTTCATGACGACCAATAAAAAACGACAGTGTTACCCCTTGTGGTTTTTTTCATGACTACCAAAGAAAAACAACAGTGTTACCCCCTATGTATGTTTTCATGACGACCAATAAAAAAGAACAGTGTTACCCCTTATGGTTTTTTTCATGACGACCAATAAAAAACAACAGTGTTACCCCTTATATTTTATTTGACAAAGAAAACAGTGTTACCCCTTATGGTTTTTTTCATGACGAACAATAAAAAACAACAGTGTTACCCCTTATGTTTTTTTTCATGACGACCAATAAAAAACAATAATGTTACCCCTTATGTTTTTTTTCATGACGACCAATAAAAAACGACAGTGTTACCACTTATGTTTTTTTTCATGACGATCAATAAAAAACGACAGTGTTACCCCTTGTGGTTTTTTTCATGACGACTAATAAAAAACGACAGTGTTACCCCTTATGTTTTTTTTCATGACGACCAATAAAAAACGACAGTGTTACCCCTTCTGGTTTTTTTCATGACTACCAAAGAAAAACAACAGTGTTACCCCCTATGTATGTTTTCATGACGACCAATAAAAAACAACAGCGTTACCCCTTATGTTTTTTTTCATGACGACCAATAAAAAACAGTGTTACCCCTTATATTTTATTTGACAAAGAAAACAGTGTTACCACTTATGTTTTTTTTCATGACGACCAATAAAAAACGACAGTGTTACCCCTTGTGGTTTTTTTCATGACTACCAAAGAAAAACAACAGTGTTACCCCCTATGTATGTTTTCATGACGACCAATAAAAAACAACAGTGTTACCCCTTATGGGTTTTTTCATGATGACCAATAAAAAACAACAGTGTTACCCCTTATATTTTATTTGACAAAGAAAACAGCGTTACCCCTTATGGTTTTTTTCATGACGAACAATAAAAAACAACAGTGTTACCCCTTATCTTTTTTTTCATGACGACCAATAAAAAACAAGTGTTACCCCTTATGTTTTTTTTCATGACGACTAATAAAAAACGACAGTGTTACCCCTTATGTTTTTTTTCATGACGACCAATAAAAAACAATAATGTTACCCCTTATGTTTTTTTTCATGACGACCAATAAAAAACGACAGTGTTACCACTTATGTTTTTTTTCATGACGATCAATAAAAAACGACAGTGTTACCCCCTATGTATGTTTTCATGACGACCAATAAAAAACAATAGTGTTACCCCTTATGTTTTTTTTCATGACGACCAATAAAAAACCACAGTGTAACCCCTTATGGTTTTTTCATGACGACAGATAAAAAACAACAGTGTTACCCCTTATATTTTATTTGACAAAGAAAACAGTGTTACCCCTTATGTTTTTTTTCATGACGACCAATAAAAAACAACAGTGTTACCCCTTATGTTTTTTTTCATGACGAACAATAAAAAACAACAGTGTTACCCCTTGTGTTTTTTTTTCAAAACAACTGTGTTACCCCTTATGTTTTTTTTCATGACAACCAATAAAAAACGACAGTGTTACCCCTTTTTTTTTTTTTCATGACGACCAATAAAAAACAATAGTGTTACCCCTTATGGTTTTTTTCATGACGACTAATAAAAAACGACAGTGTTACCCCTTATGTTTTTTTTCATGACGACCAATAAAAAACAATAGTGTTACCCCTTATGTTTTTTTTCATGACGACCAATAAAAAACAATAGTGTTACCCCTTATGTTTTTTTTCATGACGACCAATAAAAAACGACAGTGTTACCACTTATGTTTTTTTTCATGACGACCAACAAAGAACGACAGTGTTACCCCTTGTGGTTTTTTTCATGACTACCAAAGAAAAACAACAGTGTTACCCCCTTTGTTTGTTTTCATGACGACCAATAAAAAACAACAGTGTTACCCCTTATGGTTTTTTTCATGACGACCAAAGAAAAACAACGGTGTTAGCCCCTATGTTTTATTTGGTAAATATCGACAGTGTTACCCCTTATGTTTATTTCATGACGGCCGATAAAAAACGACAGTTACCCCTTATGTTTTATTTGATAAATATCGACAGTGTTACCCCTTATGTTTATTTCATGACGGCCGATAAAAAACGTCAGTTACCCCTCATGTTTTTTCCATGTTGACCAATAAAAAACAACAGGGGTACCCCTGTCAATGTTTTTGCGGGGATCCGAACCTGAGCTGTTTAGAGTGTTAACCATCAAACTTACCAATGCACCATCAAGACACTGAATGAAGTCAACACAATGGTTATACTGGACTTTATAATTCGCATGAAATAGAGATAAGAGTCTTCCAACCGAGGACATCAACCGGACTTGAACCCCGGTCTCCAGGGGGTTAGCTCACAGCTCTCTCCACTGCACACTGAGATTTGTACTGTAAAAATGTCTGTGGTTATATATGACATGATATAATAGACATGATAGCATTACGTTTCAAATTAAAGATATTGTGTTTTCCACAGAAATTGAGCCACGGTCACCAGTAGGTTAGGCAGAGTGCACTCCACTGCACCACTGAGGCGATGACATTACACAATAATCAATCATCAATAAAGAGGATATACATGGCATTAAAATGTATGTGTGTATTTATATTATTTCCCTTATGTTTTTTTTCATGACGACCAATAAAAAACCACAGTGCTACCCCTTATGGTTTTTTCATGACGACTGATAAAAAAAAAACAGTGTTACCCCCTATATTTTATTTGACAAAGAGAACACTGTTACCCCTTATGTTTTTTTTCATGACAACCAATAAAAAACAACAGTGTTACCCCTTATCTTTTTTTTCATGACGAACAATAAAAAACAACAGTGTTACCCCTTGTGTTTTTTTTCATGACGACCAATAAAAAACAATGGTGTTACCCCTTATGTTTTTTTTCATGACGACCAATAAAATACGACAGTGTTACCACTTATGTTTTTTTTCATGACGACCAATAAAAAACAATAGTGTTACCCCTTATGTTTTTTTTCATGACGACCAATTAAAAACAATAGTGTTACCCCTTATGTTTTTTTTCATGACGACCAATAAAAAACAATTGTGTTTTTTTTCATGACGACCAATAAAAAACGACAGTGTTACCACTTATGGTTTTTTTCATGACGACCAACAAAGAACAACAGTGTTACCCCTTGTGGTTTTTTTCATGACGACCAAAGAAAAACAACAGTGTTACCCCCTTTGTTTGTTTTCATGACGACCAATAAAAAACAACAGTGTTACCCCTTATGTTTTTTTTCATGACGACCAATAAAAAACGACAGTGTTACCCCTTATGTTTTTTTTCATGACGACCAATAAAAAACGACAGTGTTACCCCTTGGGGTTTTTTTCATGACGACCAAAGAAAAACAACGGTGTTACCCCCTATGTTTTATTTGATAAATATCGACAGTGTTACCCCTTATGTTTATTTCATGATGGCCGATAAAAAACGACAGAGTTACCCCTCATGTTTTTTCCATGTTGACCAATAAAAAACGACAGTGGTACCCCTGTCAACGTTTTTGCGGGGATCCGAACCTGAGCTGTTTAGAGTGTTAACCATCTAACTTACCAATGCACCATGTGTTTTATTTGAAAAATATCGACAGTGTTACCCCTTATGTTTTATTTGATAAATATCGACAGTGTTACCCCTTATGTTTATTTCATGACGGCCGATAAAAAACGTCAGTTACCCCTCATGTTTTTTCCATGTTGACCAATAAAACACGACAGTGGTACCCCTGTCAACGTTTTTGCGGGGATCCGAACCTGAGCTGTTTAGAGTGTTAACCATCTAACTTACCAATGCACCATCAAGACAGTGAATGAAGGCAACACAATGGTTATACTGGACTTTTTAATTCGCATGAAATAGAGATAAGAGTCTTCCAACCGAGGACATCAACCGGACTTAAACCCCGGTCTCCAGGGGGTTAGCTCACAGCTCTCTCCACTTCCCACTGAGATTTATACTTTCAAAATGTCTGTGGTTATATATGACATGATATAATAGACATGATAGCATTACGTTTCAAATTAAAGATATTGTGTTTTCCACAGTAATTGAGCCACGGTCACCAGTGGGTTAGGCAGAGTGCACTCCACTGCACCACTGAGGCGATGACATTACACAATAATCAATCATCAATAAAGATGATATACATGGCATTAAAATGTATGTGTGTATTTATATTATTTCCCTTATGTTTTTTTTCATGACGACCAATAAAAAACCACAGTGTTACCCCTTGTGTTTTTTTTCACGACGAACAATAAAAAACAACAGTGTTACCCCTTGTGTTTTTTTTCATGACGACCAAAGAAAAACAACGGTGTTACCCCCTATGTCTCATTTGATAAACATCAACAGTGTTACCCCTTATGTTTATTTCATGACGGCCAATTAAAAAACGACTGAGTTACCCCATATGTTTTTTTTCATGACGACCAATAAAAAACAACAGTGTTACCCCTTATGTTTTTTTTCATGACGACCAATAAAAAACAACAGTTACCCCTTAGGTTTTATTTGATAAATATCGACAATGTTACCCCTTATGTTTATTTCATGACGGCCAATTAAAAAACGACTGAGTTACCCCATATGTTTTTTTTCATGACGACCAATAAAAAACAGCAGTTATTATGTTTTTTTTCATGACGACCAATAAAAAACAACAGTGTTACCCCTTATGTTTTTTTTCATGAAGACCAATAAAAAACGACAGTGTTACCCCTTGTGTTTTTTTTCATGACGACCAATAAAAAACAATAGTGTTACCCCTTATGTTTTTTTTCATGAAGACCAATTAAAAACAACAGTGTTACCCCTTATGTTTTTTTTCATGACGACCAATAAAAAACAACAGAGTTACCCCTTAGGTTTTATTTGATAAATATCGACAATGTTACCCCTTATGTTTATTTCATGACGGCCGATAAAAAACTACAGTTACCCCTCATGTTTTTTCCATGTTGACCAATAAAATTCGACAGTGGTATCCCTGTCGACGATTTTGCTATAAATATCGACAGCGTGTTCCCCCCTATGTTTTATTTGATAAATATCGACAGTGTTGCCCCCTATGTTCTATTCAGTTTTCTGAACAAATCAATACTTTTTTTTTTTTTAATAATTTTATCATACAACATGATTTTTCATTCAATTATTGACATCCACCCTTTTTATGATATTTATCATGTTATCATTTCATTTTATTTAGAACATTGTCTGTGTAGGCTGATGTAGGCTATGACGCACAACGCATAGCTGAATATGGTACAATGCTGATTTTACATAAGCATGTTGGTGTTCAACATCTGTTGTACTGAACATTCTAAAACTGGTGTAAAATGTTGCTGCCATATTAATAGACACGTTGAATGTTATCGTTTTGATTCTGGAATCCCGCACGTAAACTGGTTGGCAAAAAAAGTGCAAAGACGGACGGTTCACTTGACGGAGAAACTGTCACTTTCCTCATATCAGACAACTCGTAACTCTGGATGAAAATGAAGGCTTTCTTTTGTTTTCACTTTCCTTTGTAAACCTTTAGAAATAACCTCCTGAATCCTTTTTATAACGCTGTGTATAATCCCGGACCGCAACAGCTTGTCGGCATGTTGTTAGTGTGTGAAATTCAGCACAGTATCAGCCGAGTTGACTTTAATTTCCACATTGTTTACTTGCTAACGTTTGTGAATAACAGTGGCTAGTTGGCAGAACTCTTTTTACACACCAGTAGAGTGTTTTGTCAGGAGCGGAGCCATGAATGTGACGTCACCCGTCATCTCGTCTCTGTAAACAATGGATGTTGCGCAGCATTTATTATGACGTCATTATATAGACTCTCTGTCAGCACCCCCCCCTCGGGCTGACTTCCCGCGTCCCTGCAGCTAACCCAGGCTTTGAGCGCAACATACCTCGCTAACCAACTAATCAAGGTTCGTAGTACAGGCCACAGTACTCGTGGTGGTAGGGAGAGCTATCGTCCGCCGCGGTCTGTTTCATCATGGCCCCCGCTTCCTTCCTATCTCAATGCATGAGGGAGAGTCAGAGGACCAGTCCGTCGGCTGCAGAGCTGAACGCTTCACAGCCGTCTCCAGCCGTGCAGAAAACTATTACGGCATCCGTCCATGATTACTCCATACTGAGGTGAACAAACCTCGACACAAATCTCACTTTTCGTTTTTTTTCCCCTGTTCTGTTTCGGAGGGAGAGGTGGTTTGTTGTCGGCCCTGCTGATTTGGACACAGAGCACGCTGTCTTTTTGAAGCCCTCTGGCTTCTTTGCTGGTTTGAGTTATGGTCCGTACGATAACAAACAGAACCAATGTTCTGTCCACCGTTCAACAGACACAAGGGTTAGAATAGACCTGGCACACAGGGGGTGAAAGCTTCTGATGTGAGGATCATCAAAGTTTGTTATGACGTGTAATAGTGTGAGGTAGCCATCTCGCTGGAAGAAAGCCATCATATTTCCAGGATCTTTAATGCTGGAAAAATGCCGTCATATTTCCTGCATCTTAACCATTTAGTTGAGCCTGTATTTCCCTTGAAGATTTCATCACAACCAAAGTAAATGAATTTTGGTTGCATCTTTGAAATAAGCATTTTCCCAGACTGAAGAATTGTGCGTCAGACATTTTAACGACGAGATACAACTTTAAAGAGCGTAGATAATGAGTGAAAATGGGGCATTGTGGAAATGTCCTCACACGGAATCCCGGTATTCATTCTGTTCTCACGATCACCCTGAGCGAATTCTCTACTGGACTGTCACAGCTGAGACGTAGTGTCTCCCAGCTGACAGAGAGGAGGTTCATCTGAAGAGGCTGGGAGATGGCAGCTGATCATAACCCAGAGCCAGCCTCTCTCTGGTGAACAGACACCTCATGGGTAAACACTCATCTCAGATCACACACACTGCCAAACTCAGGCTCCCAGCAAGGTTCAAGGGAACACACTGTGACACCACACACACACACACACACACACACACACACACACACACACACACACACACACACACACACACACACACACACACACACACACACACACACACACAATACAGACACACACACACACACACACACTCACACACAATACACCACGCACACACACTCCGATAGCCAGTTACATGCAAAGGCCTACGCTCTTGAGAGTGAATCAGGAGTAGGCTGGGACTTCCTCCTGCTGTGATTCACTGGGGAGCTTCAGTGACGCTTATCGTAACAAAATAACCCCGCTCAGTCCGCCAGGACTACACTTGTGTGTGCACATGTGTGTGTGTGTGTGTGTGTATGTGTGTGTGTTTGCACCCATGCATACATCTCTTGTCTGTCTGTCTACCTTTGTCCTGTGTGTGCCATTGTGAGTGAGCCGTCAGAGAGTGTGTGGGGGGGTGGCGGTGGAAGCTCTGAGGTAACCAGTTGTCGGCCCACCTCATGAAGTGCCCGGGCGGCATTGTTCGCTGGAGCGCGAGCCGTGATGGATGGCGTTTGGCTCGGAAGGCGAAGGGGCCAACGCGATCCAAAACCAGGGGAGACCGGCCGAGCCCAGAGCACAGATCGCCAGATCTCCAGATTGCCAGAGAGGCTGAACTTGGCCCTGTACCCTGGCATTCAAACAAACACAATACCACAGCCTGGGATCAGGATCAGGGTGAGGCCACGCAGGAAGTACTCACCTCCTTGTTTAGTCTGAACAGTCGTATTCTAGGTTTTTATTAAGTGTTGCTATGTTACAGGGCGACCATTACAGTCCATTCAGGCTTGGGTATTGAAAGGTATTGTATGTTGGGATATTACATTTTACATTTTTTGCGCTCTGTTTTTCTCTCTCTTTGTGGTCAACTAGTTGTAATCAGATGGTCCCTCAAATGACTCTCAGCTGGCCATCGACGTTTAATTTTTCTTAGCATTCATGTTTGTGCTCTCTCTCTCTCTCTCTCTCTCTCTCTCTCTCTCTCTCTCTCTCTCTCTCTCTCTCTCTCTCTCTCTCTCTCTCTCTCTCTCTCTCTCTCTCTCTCTCTCTCTCTCTCTCTCTCTCTCTCTCTCTCTCTCTCTCGCCTTTGTTCCTGTTCCATCTTTCTCTCTCTTTTCACTCCCCCTCTCTCTCACTAAACATTTAATTGAGTTCATATTTATCCAACAAATGAGCAGAGCTCAGTGCTTCGTCAGTCAGCTGTGTATCAAAATAAAAGCGTGAAAAGTATAGTTAATCTTGAACGTCTCGTCTCCCCTCCAGGACGGGGGTCTCAACACCTGCCTTACACCTCGGACCCCCCGGGGCTGGTTATTTAACCCCCCGTGTTTGAGTGGCACCTGGGCAGCTTAGAGCAACAGGAGAACCCCCCCCCCCCCACCTGGGGGGTCAAAGGATTAAGGCGCTAACGCCGGACCCCCATACCCCTCAGGGCAGGAGAAACTGAGCTGAGTGAGGCCGGCTGGCAGGTCCACGTGAAGTGGACGCTCAGACCAGTCAGATACAACACGTGGCTCTGGTTTTCAAAGTAAGAGCGCACAAAACTATTTGGTATTTCTGGTCGATTTGGTTTCAATTTGCGTCGCAACTTGATTGCATGCAAGGTAAAAGTAAGTCAGTCACACAGAAACACACACACACACCTCCCTCCCCCTACTGCCAAGAGACAATTCCACTGGAACTTGGAAAGTGTGTGCGTGTGCGTGTATATGTATGTGCTTGTGTGTGTGTGTTTGTGTGCGTGTGTGTGTGTGTGTGTGTGTGTGTATGTGTATGTGTATGTGTTTGTGTGCGAGCATGCGTCTTCAGTAAGTGAGACAAACCAAGAATATCGATGTCAGACGTCGCCCCCCCCCCCCCCACCCCCTGCAGGTGACAATGGACTCTCCCTCACCCCACCGTGACCTCTAACCTGACGCTGACCTCTCAACTCTCCCAGGCCCCCGGGGGTCACCGCTCCGATCAGGTTTCTGCTTCTCAATACTCTAAAGAAGTGTGTGTGTGTGTGTGTGTGTGTGTGTGTGTGTGTGTGTGTGTGTGTGTGTGTGTGTGTGTGTGTGTGTGTGTGTGTGTGTGTGTGTGTTTGCGTGTGTATGTGTTTTGGTGCGTGTATCCATGTGTGTGTGTGTGTGTGTGTGTGTGTGTGTGTGTGTGTGTGTGTATGCATGTGCGTGCGCATGCATGTATGAGAGTGTGCGTGTGTGTGCGTGCATGTGCATCCAATTACATTTTATTCGTATAGCCCTTAATCACAAGTGCAGTCTCAAAGGGCTCAACAAGCTTACATTCATGACCCCGGACCCTAACCCCCCAGAGGGCAAGAAAAAACTCCCTTAAGTACATAAGGGACACGCATCCAATTATAGAGATGGGATGGATCAATTAATCAATCGATGAATTCACCAACTCGTTTCGCTAGCCAATCTTTTTGAGCTTGACGGATTTGTTGTCAGTGCCGATCAATAGCGTTTTCAATAATAAATCACTGCTCGTTACCGGTATATTCTAAAGTTCTTCCATTTCTCCCTCTGCTGCAATTATAATCCTAGTGTGCACACACACACAAACACACACACAGAATAAAGACAGACGGACAATATACACACACATGTAAACGCACCTGCAGAAACACACGCACACTCACGTATACACACACACACACACTCTGTAACCACAACACACAGTCCTTTAGGATCAATTACTCAATTTGTCTTCTGGATTGGGCCTCCTGCAACACAATACGAGTCTCTCTCTCTCTCTCTCTCTCTCTCTCTCTCTCTCTCTCTCTCTCTCTCTCTCTCTCTCTCTCTCTCTCTCTTTCTCTCTCAAATTTTAGCAACGAACAAACAGATAAGCAAACAATGAATAAAAACACACAAACGTATCCCTCGCACATGCACACACATTTTCTCTCTTCACACACACAAAGAGAGAGCGCGAGAGAGAGAGAGAGAGAGAGAGAGAGAGAGGAGAGAGAGAGAGAGAGAGTGTAATGTCTACAGGCCAGTCTTTACAGTGAACTCATCCTATACATTAGATGTCAAGTGAATAGCATCGCGTTACTGACCAAAAATCACATGGGTCCTATTACACCCCAGACAGACATCCTGTGTGTGTGTGTGTGTGTGTGTGTGTGTGTGTGTGTGTGTGTGTGTGTGTGTGTGTGTTTGTGTTCACCCATGCATGCATCTCCTCTCCGTCTACCTTTATCCTGTGTGTGTGTGTGTGTGTGTGTGTGTGTGTGTCTTTGTGAATGTCATCAGAAAGTGTGTATCTCTGTGTGTGCACGTGCATTTGAATATGTGTGTGTGTGTGTGTGTGTGTGTGTGTGTGTGTGTGTGTGTGTGTGTGTGTGTGTGTGTGTGTGTGTGTGTGTGTGTGCGTGTGTTTATGTGTGTGTGTGTGCGTCTGTTTGCATGTGTGTGTGTGTATGGGTGTGCGCGTGTGCATGTGTGTCTGTTTGCATGAGTGAGTGTGTGTGTGTGTGTGTGTGCGTGTGTGCGAGCGTGTGTGTGTGTTTACAAGATAGTGTTGGTTTATGAGTATGTGATTGTATCTCATTCAGGGGCTTTACGATTCTTATCTCACAATCTGCGATTTTACAATTTCATGGTGAAATCACGCTGGCTCTGCAAGCGTATGAGCAGAAGTTTTCATCTGGCTCAGACTTTGGCTCTGTGATCCGGGTCGTTATATTGATGGCTTTCATTTATCATTGTATTTTGTACAGAGTTTAAACAGCAAAATACACAGAAAAAGAACCTGGGAGACATTCTGTCATAATCTACAGCTCTTCAACTATCTTCTTCCCTCCTTATTTTCTCTCCCTTTCTCCTTTTCCTCTGAAATTCATGTTCATCTCTGATCCGTCGTCCGCCTCCTCTCCCCTGCCCTCTCCTCCTTTCTTTTGTCCTCCCCTCCTCTCCACACTCCTCCACCCTTCATACCCGCTTTTCTCCTCCCCCTTCTCTTCTATCTCCCCTCTCTCCTACTCCTCCTCCTCCTCCTCCTCTCCCCTCCCCATGCCCTCTCTCCTACTCCTCCTCCTCCTCCTCCCCCTCCTCCCCTTACCCCTCTCACCTCCTCCACTTACCCCTCTCTCTTCTCCTCTTTCCCTGGGCATGGAGTTCACAAAACTTTCCAGGAAGGAGGAGGAGGAGGAGACACGCCACATAAAAGTCTCCGCTTTGCTCCTCCTCATGTCGGGGGGGCCGTCTGTGAGGCTCCCTCCCCCCCTTCCCCTTCGCCTGTCCGTCACGAGCTGAAACCTCCTCTTTGGAAAACACAACCTTCACCTCTCTGATGGCTTTGGGTTGCTCTCACACTCGTAACTTACGTTTGCTTCGTGAGAATCGTCCTAAAGACAGCGTGAGTACATCAGTGGATTTATTCGGCGCACTTATTTTATTGACGTATCTAATCAACAAAGTATCCAGTATGTGTCCTGTGCTGTTACAATATCCATACTATCCGCACTCACTATACTTAGTTTGAGTACGTAGGGCGTTCCAATTAAGATCGGGGCGAAAAGAAGTGTACTGGAAGAACCCGGATGTTATACTCAATACAGTCAAACTGGGGAGTGTGGATTGAGCGGAGTGATGTACACTTTTCGTACTCAACGGCAGCCATCTTAGCTACGTAGCGGAAGAGGCGGAGCCAGGCTGAGCCAACGTCGGCGCATTTTCCACATAGCCTGCATTGATGGAGTCATTTTGTAGTTTTAATATCTTTTTATAACTACTATGCGCAAAGAGTTCACCGTTCAAAGCGGGATGTTTATTGCGGGGGAGGAGCCGCGGCGGCAGTTGCGATGGTAGTTTCCGGTTAGTGCACCACGGAGTATTCGATTGGAACGACACTGACTTCTGAAAATCGGCGCACTTAGTGAGTGCGGATAGTGTGCTACGTTCGAGTGTACTCATGGAATTATGGATATCGGAAACACAGCACTGCTGCTGCTCACTGATTTCTCAACGAGCAACAGGTGTGCAGCCCCACCCAACCCCAGTCTAATCAGCCTGATCGGGCCAGGTGAGGGAACTCAAATATAGGAGAAGGCAACTTTAAGGCGGTTTCTTATTGAACACGTTTGCTGAGAACTTATTGATAAAAAATGGCGAGAGAGAATCTCATAAGGGCATTTCTCTCTCTCTCTCCTCTCTCTCTCTCTCTCTCTCCTCTCTCTCTCTCTCTCTCTCTCTCTCTCTCTCTCTTCTCTCTCTCTCTCTCTCTCTCTCTCTCTCTCTCTCTCTCTCTCTCTCTCTCTCTCTCTCTCTCTCTCTCCTCATTCCCTCTTTCTCTCTCTCTCCCTCCCCACCAACGTGAGA
Source organism: Gadus macrocephalus (assembly GCF_031168955.1). Classification (NCBI taxonomy): domain Eukaryota; kingdom Metazoa; phylum Chordata; class Actinopteri; order Gadiformes; family Gadidae; genus Gadus; species Gadus macrocephalus. Next base: position 3,559,932 of record NC_082385.1, on the reverse strand, counting down.
GGAGAGGAGAACCGAGAGCGTTTGACTGATGGAGTGTTGGGTGAGTGACACAGTGGGTGAGAGATAAGGGAGGCAGGAGGGAGGAAACGTTTCGCACGGACTGAGGAGTGAAGTAAGGGAGAGTGAGAGAGAGTGAGAGAGAGAGATGTTTAATAAAGATATTCCTGACTGACAACTTCATTAACTTCATTGTTAGGTTTTAATGGGTCTCTTCCACTTTTTTTTTTTGCTTTTAATGTACACCTCCTTATTTCTAGAGCATTCATTTCTTACCCATTTTCCTGCTGTCATCCTTTGTCTTTTTTCTAAATTTGTATTGCTCTCTCTCTCGCTCTCTCTCTTTCGCTGTCTCTCTCTGTCTCCCCCTCCTTCTCCCTTGGCTGAGAAGAAAGTCCAGGATTACACATCCTTAAATCCCACTAGCTTTTGATTTCTCTCAAAATACCTCCTCTCTCTCTCTCTCGCTTTTCCTAAGCATTTCTTAATGCCACACCATCTGTTTGTTGTCATTTCACAGCTTCGTCGTTTCCCTCAAACGCTTCAAGATGCAGAGTTATTGACGATCCAACTGGGGAAAATATTCCCAGTATTTATTTTATGGAACTCCAGGAAAACAGTAAAACGATGACATCAAAAAAATTATACTCTTGATCCGAATGTATGATTGAATGCGTGTGATTGAATAGTGATTTACACTCTGGGTTATAGCACTACTTCTCAGGATAGGAAAAAGCAGTGGGAGGTGGATTGAAAACGTACATAAATCACTTAAATGTCTACTGTATCTACCAAGTTCTTCAAAATAAAAAAAAAGAGGCATTGGCTGCAATAACAAACATCTCCCGTCAGCCCATAAACTCTTCAAAGAACTGACGGATCGCACAACACAACTCCCTCCCCTTGCTGATCCTCATCCCAGCGATTCCCTCCCGCGCCGGGGTGAACCAGCCCTGAGTGTACGAGGAACGCTGGGAAATCCCAGCAAATCCTCGTAGATGGGACGATCGCGATAAGGATGGAGGGTTCGGCGGCGTGGACTGGTGTACAAGGAACACCGTGGGATGTAGTGGTTCTGAACAGAACTCCCACACTGGCCTGTATTTCTCGTACATGTTGAACTCTATTTCTAACATTAATCTAAATTAAATAGTTCTCAGAATAGTGAAGTATTGCGTGTACTGTCTGTCCCCGTCTACTGAATCTACTGTGTCCAATGTGTTTCCGACCCAAGCATCACAACTAATCACTGTAGTTCGTGTGTGTTAGCATGTTAGCATCACTGCCCATCTCTGCAGTGCAGGTGTTAGCATCACTGCCTGTCTCTGCAGTACAGGTGTTAGCATCACTGCCCATCTCTGCAGTGCAGGTGTTAGCATCACTGCCTGTCTCTGCAGTACAGGTGTTAGCATCACTGCCTGTCTCTGCAGTGCAGGTCTTAGCATTACTGCCTATCAGTGCAGTGCAGGTGTTAGCATCGCTTCTGTTCACTGCCCTGCAGGTGTTAGCATCACTGCCCATCTCTACAGTACAGGTGTTAGCATCGCTGCTCATCACTGCGGTGCAGGTGTTAGCATCCCTTCTGTTCACTGCACTGCAGGTGTTAGCATCACTGCCATCTCTACAGTACAGGTGTTAGCATCGCTGCTCATCACTGCGGTGCAGGTGTTAGCATCGCTTCTGTTCACTGCACTGCAGGTGTTAGCATCACTGCTTATCTCTGCAGTGCAGGTGTTAGCATCACTGCCTATCTCTGCAGTGCAGGTGTTAGCATCACTGCCCATCAGTGCAGTGCAGGTGTTAGCATCACTGCCTATCTCTGCAGTGCAGGTGTTAGCATCGCTTCCCATCTCTGCAGTGCAGGTGTTAGCATCAATGCACATCACTGCACTGCAGGTGTTAGCATCACTGCCCATCAGTGCAGTGCAGGTGTTAGCATCGTTGCTCATCACTGCGGTGCATGTGTTTGCATCGCTTCCCATCTCTGCGGTGCAGGTGTTAGCATCGATGCTCATCACTGCACTGCAGGTCTTAGTATCACTGCTTACTGCTTTCCGATATAAGGCCCCACTGCTTTTCAGGCGCGACGCACAGAAAACTTTACTTGCAAGAGTTTGCCAAATTATTTCATCGGCCAATCGTTGTCATCCGATTTGGAAGAATCACGTCCAACCCCTTCCCCGTGACTTGTTTGCGGATACATTCTTTCATATAAGAAAACAGATAGTGACGGTTTTCTGTATACCGACGGTGTCTATATACAACCAAGGGTCATGGGATTTTGTCAATGGTGGAAACACAAACAGACTACGTCCTGTGGGGGTCATCACACACAGTATATCCTCACCCAAAGGTATTCGAGGGCCCGATGAGCCATCAGCCAGACATTCTTAGCGACATATCCAATCCTCAACAGGGACACATCCTGGGTACAGAACCCCCCACAGATACACGGTCATGTCCCAGGCTCCGACGTTCCTCCACCAAGAGCGCTAGCTGGTGTTTGCAGCTGTTTTATAAGTTAGCCCCCCCGTCCTTGTAATCACAGTCTCTGCAGACTTTATGGGTCTGGTCTCTGATGGGATTAGACAGCAAAAGTCAAAAGAAAGTCCTAAAATGGACAGGGAGAAGGGTGAAACGGTGAAACAGGGCAGAAACCTGTCCGACCAGTGGGTCGGAGGTGATTCGGAGGGGGGGGGGAAAGCGCAGTCGAATCGACGTCCGACGCCGAATGACTCCCCCCGATGGTAGGACGCTCTGTTGCCGAAGTTCCCCCTGCAACGACGCGGATAACGACGTGACCGGGTTTAACGGGGGAGAGGAGAAGGGGGAAAGGAGGGTTTATTCTGAGAGGAGGAAGGGCTCTGCTGGGAGAAGCTTGTAAATTCTTTCCCACCGAGGCCTGCGAGCCATTCCGCACGCTTTACTGGCCTGCTCCGCTAATGGGCGGACCGGGCGGCCCTGCTGTAAAAGTGGCAGAGATGGGATGCATGTGTGTGCTGCAGGACGGGCAGGGGAGGGGGGGGGGAGTGGAGGGTTGGATTGAGTCGTGAGCTGTTGAAGAACAGCAGCAGGTTGTTACGCAGGTAAGGGTTTTAACGGCACTCCGTTTGGACCGGTTCAATTTTATTGGAATCTGACTCTCTCTCTCTCTCTCTCTCTCTCTCTCTCTCTCTCTCTCTCTCTCTATGACTCCCTTTCTCTCTCTCTCTCTCTCTCTCTCTCTCCGACTCCCTCTCTCTCTCTGTTTCTCTGTCTCTATCGCTCGCTCTCTATGACTCCCTTTCTCTCTCTCTCTCTCTCTGACTGCCTCGCTTTCTCTCTCCCTCTCTCTATGACTCCCTCGCTCTCTCTCCCTCTCTCTCTGACTCCCTCTCTCTCTCCCTCTCTCTCTGACTCTCTCTCTGACTCTCTCTCTCTCTGTCTCTCTCGCTCTCTCTCTATGACTCCCTTTCTCTCTCTCTCTGACTGACTCCCACTCTCTCTCTGACTCCCTCCCTCTCTCTCTTTGACTGACTCCCTCCCTCTCTCTCTTTGACTGACTCCCTCTATCTCTCTGACTGCCTCCCTCTTTCTCTCTGACGGACTCCCTCTATCTCTCTGACTCCCTCCCCCTCTGCAAAACCTGGCAAATCACAACGCTCATCCTGCATCCAGCGTCGCCGTCCCCCCTCTCCCCCCCCCCCTACACACAGACACAACTTAGCTGATACAACAAAATCCAAACACCACAAAAAGGACACACAAGGCTCTCTCAGTCACACAACGGCGGTCCACAAACAAAAATAAACCTCAACGAGGCCTTTGTCCCGTGCGCATGACGCCCCAAGGTAGAAACGTCACTTCTCAGAGAATTCCCCTTGAACCTGACTGCCATCGTTTCATCAACAGATCGCCGCGAGATACCGCGTACAGTTCCCGCACCTTACAGTACGAACACTAGCAGAATGCTGTCATTATCTCCCAGCCTTCCCCGATGAAGAGGAGCGCTGTTGAGGCGCTGAAGGGTGGTTTATGACCAGCGCCTCACAGGCGAAGGACGCGAGGAGCCGGGATGGCGGTGGTTTGAGATTGTTCGGGCACGGGTTTCGACGGTAGGAAGTGCGTTAAAGGCTGGGCTTTGTGTGGTGCCGTTGGTGCTTCTTCGGATGTACGGGGACGTTTATGGGTTCACACCAGGCGTTAGAAAACGTTGCTCAGGAGGTAGAGTGGGTCGGCTGGTAACCGGAAGGTCGCTAGTTCGATTCCCCGCCTCCTCCTAGCTGAGTGTCGAGGTGTCCCTGAGCAAGACACAGCCTGACTGCTCCCGACGAGTTGGCTGCCGCCTGTTTGGTAGCTAGTACGCTAACACCCCAGCAAGCAAGCAAGCTAGAAACATACAGGGCTCACAACAAAACGGGCGAG
>NC_082385.1:3550796-3555431 GCF_031168955.1 Gadus macrocephalus | reverse complement strand
CGCCACGTCATCCGGGGAGGCCCGCGGCAGTGATGTGCGTTGTGTTGTCAGTATTAAACATTTAACAACCTTTTAAAATGCTCTCTCTCCCTCTCTCCCTCTCCACCTGCTTTCTCTCTGTTGCTCTGTTGCTCTCTTCCTCTCCCTCTCTCACTGCCTCCCTCTCTCTCTCTCCCTCTCTCCCTCTGTCTCTCTCCCTCCCCTCTCTCTCTCTCCCTCTCTCCCTCTCCACCTGCTTTCTCTCTGTTGCTCTCTTCCTCTCCCTCTCTCACTGCCTCCCTCTCTCTCTCTCCCTCCTCTCCCTCTGTCTCTCTCCCTCCCTCTCTCTCTATCCCTCACCCCCTGCTCGCTCTCTTTGCTCTCTTCCTCTCCCTCTCTCACTCCCTCCCTCTCCTCGTCTCTCCACTCTCTCTCTGTCTCCCTCGCTCTCCCTCTCTGTCTCTCCCTCTTCTCTCCTAATGTACTGTGTAATGGACAAGTGCTCAGTCATAACGGAAACACTTTCCTTCTGCGTGTTTCTCTGTACACAGGGAAGGTTAGACTTTCTTTGAGATGCGTGTTAGTGAGATGTAGCATGGGGCTTTGACTCTTATGATCTTATTTCTCTTCTTTTAAGCTTGGTGCAAAATGAAGAACTAGCATTAAGACAACCTCTTCATATTTGAAGTCGGCAGCCCGGCATTAGCAAAACCGAGAAATGCAACTGATTATGGTGAAACGTGGATCGGCTCGGAACAGCGACGAATCAAAGCATGTCGTGATACTAACGAGAGGGCTCTGCCATTCCGGATTATCCCGTTAGTCCGCATATTTTAACTTTTTCATGATTGAGCAGGGAGGGGTCAGACCTCTTAAACTAGGATCTGTGCAGGTAGACGGTGGCCTATCGGGTACCTTGATGCATAGACTGTAGCCATGGAGTACCTTGATGCATAGAATGTGGCCAAATGGAGTACCTTGATGCATAGACTCTGGCCAAATGGAGCGCCTTGATACATACCAGGTAGACTATGGCTAAAGCGTGTCTAATACACTCAACCACTGCACTATCTTCCCCTCCAGCTATATTTACGACCCTAATAATCCTTATTACCAAACAATCCCCAATCAAGCCGGTATATCTCAACATGTGAACCGGAACACTCTTTCTCTTGAGATCACGTCAGGAGTTTGTCTTCATGCCACTGAGGTATTCTGGGTCCATTCAGAAGAGTCCCTTGGAGGCGGGGGGGGGGGGGGGGGGGGGGCAGTGGGAACACACTGATGGCTGCACCAGATGTGCTGCCGAGGAGGGAGAAGTGAAACTCTCTGCGGACACAGATGTGCAGCGGAGGGGGGGGGGGGGGCTGCCCAGAGACAGTTGTGGTGGGCGGGGGCCGTTGAATAACTACCAGCACGGTTACACGTAGTCTCTCTCTCTCCTCGCTCACTCTCTGACACACACACACACGCACGCACGCACGCACGCACGCACGCACACACACACAAACACACACTCACACACACAAAAGATCTGTATCTCTCACACACACACACACGCACGCACGCACGCACGCACGCACGCACGCACGCACACACACACACACACACACACACACACACACACACACACACACACACACACACACACACACACACACACACACACACACACACACACACACACACACACACACACACACACACACAAGGGCGTCAGTTTGTTTTTAGAAGTGGTGGGGACAATAACCATAAGCTTGAGTGTGGTTTGAAAAGTGCTGCGTACCCTTATGTACGCTATTCATCCATTCAACGCTGCATTACAATATGCTCTACAGTGTATTGTCAGGTGTTGAAAATCCTATTCGAACAATAAAAGTTGAAAACCACAGTTTGTGTTTTGGCTTGTTTTGCAAAACGGCGTTGGATACACCAGGGTATTGGCTCGGGATATGTAATACTAATACACACAGTGTTGGCAATTTAACACTTATCTTGACATCAACAAAGTTTCCCAGACAAACAATGCCAGACTGTAAAGGGGGTACGAAATGAAACGAGGTACTGAAGCATCAGCCTTTTGAAGACGAGCAAGGGCTGCTGGTAGCATATGTAGCATATGAAAAAAACAAGCGCCCAGAGGAGAACTGCATCTGCAAAATCCTGACCACAGTAAACACTTGCGAAGGACCAATGTAGGCTTCACTCGTTACAACATCAGAAGCAAATTGCCCGCAAATAAAATCCCCTACAGTTTAGGATAATCACACAGGTTATGCAAGAACATATTTATGTCAGGATAGGCCTACCAGGCTCCAAGTCGTCACATATCTCAATCGGACAAAACAACTATAACCACATTGGCATAGCAATTGCACCGTGTGTAGCTGCTACTAGCTGCAATCTATATATACAATGCATACTAGCTGGAGCACCAACCAGAATCAGATCACAATCGCTTAGGACCGTGGGTAACCTTTGGCCAGGTCATCACGAACAAACAGAACCAGCAGCAAAGTTTACGTAAACCCAATTTCTTACCTTATGTGGCCCTCCACATGCAGGCTAGATGATGTATCCATATCGTTATCCAGTGTCACAAACATGCTTTTTATAGGAAGCAAAAGGACCGGCTATTTTCTGAATAAAAATGTAAATTTTGGCTGTCTGTCTTGAAACGTATCCAATAAATGATGTCTTTGTGCGCGCCTATCGCATGATTTTAGACTTCGGTTGAGTATGTGGGGATTCTTTTCAGTCGCAATTGGTTTGCACATTTTAAAAGTGGTGGGGACAAAATTCGTATTTCAAATAGTGGGGGGACATCCCCCCCGTCCCCCCCGTAATCGACGCCTATGCACACACACACACACACACACACACACACACACACACACACACACACACACACACACACACACACACACACACACACACACACACTTAGTCACTTGCTTTCTCTCTCACCCTCTCTAACACACACACTCCCAAACCACACACACACACACACACACACACACACACACACACACACACACACACACACACACACACACACACACACACACACACACACACACACACACACACACACACACACACACACACACACACACACACACACACACACTCACACTATTTTACACACACGGGAACAGGAGCCGTCAGGGTGGAGGAAGAAGGAGAAGGGTGTTTAGCTCATCTGTGTAACTGCAGGTGCCTGTGTTGTGTGTAAGTGTGTGTGTTTGTGTGAGTGTGTGTGTGTGTGTGTGTGTGTGGGTGTGGGGAGGGGGTTACGTTACAACTGCTCCAGTACAACCTCAATTCGCCATCCTCCAGTGGGAGGAGCCTATGTGACCGTACCTGTCGTGTTGGGTTGGCGTTAATGTGTCGTCATCAAGGATGGCAGCCTGGTAGCGTTCAGTAGCTCCTGCAGTTCTTGGCTGTCTTTCACTTTCTACACTCATTTTCCACTTTCCATCGTTCTAGCATCACACTGGAAGGTGCCTTTATCTTCTTCTATACTACGATCACGAGTTTAGTTAGCTTTGGTTTAGTTTTTGTTGCTTGTTTTTGCATTACTTTTGCGTTTTTATTGCTTCTATTATAATAATAAATATAATATTTTTTATTTGTAGAGCAGAAAATCTCAAAGTGCTACAGGGTTTAAGAGAGAAAAAAAGGGTTGTTCAAACATATAATACATATACAGTAAAAGAGAAATTAGTAAAAGAGAAATTATTATATCCATCTTTCACTGCCGCTGGGCTGCTGTTATAAAGGAATTTCCCCTCCAGGGGATGAATTAAGTCTTTATCTTTTCATCTCTCGATCGCAGCCGCAGTGTGTGTGGGAGATGGGTCTGCTTCCAAAGTAAATTCTTGTCTTTCCGTTTTTAAGACATCTCCATGGCGGGGTTGTTCTTTGGTGTTTTGTGTTTGTGGCGTTCAGATGAAACACGTCTGAACAATCCGCGAGCAATCCGGACGAAACGCGAATAAGAAACAAATGGACAGAAGCCGGGACCTTTAGGGGCTGCCTCGCACCGGGGTCAACATTCTTGGCCGGGACGGCCCGTGGCCGCGTCTGCTGGACACATCTCTGAATCACACACACACTCTCTCTCTGTCTCTGTCTCACATACACTCTCTCTCTCTGTCTTTCTCTCTCTCGCTGCCTCACAGACTTTCTATCTGCCTCACACACACACACACACACACACACACACACACACACACCACACACACACACACACACACACACACACACACACACACACACGCACACGCACACGCACACGCACACTCTCTCTCTCTCTCTCTGTCTCTCTGTCTCTCTGTCTCTCTGTCTCTCTGTCTCTCTCTCTCTCTCTCTCTCTCTCTCTCTCTCTCTCTCTCTCTGAGTCTGTCCGTCTGTCAGATCCACCAACACAGCTCAGAGACAGATGTGCCTCTCAGTTGTTCTGCCAATTTAGGACACAGTCGACTGGACTCAATAAAACAGAACCAACAGAAGTTAAGGTCTGAGGACCGAGTCGAACGAACCCGACTCTCATAACGGAACAACAGGGAGTCTGTCTTTATAGTCGCTCGAAAATAAGGATTTATTTTTGCTATTACGTTTTATTATGCATGAAAAGCTGATAATTCACAGTAG
>NC_082385.1:3535796-3545796 GCF_031168955.1 Gadus macrocephalus | reverse complement strand
TAAGTACATTTGTCATAAGAAGTGCATCAATATATCGCTGTCGGTACAGTAAGGATGTTCATAGAACCAAGTGCAAGTACCACAATCGCTAGGCTAATCAATTCCCCGTGTTACAGCCATGATAGCAGCTACTGCAGTTGCTACACAGTTAAGTACCTGTGAGGGTTAGGGTTAGGTCGTAATCACCTTGTCCTTTTCACTGGTTAATAAGTTAATCATTTCGGTGTTACAATGGACACATTGTCCATATGAATATCAAAACTGCGTTATATTTTACCAACCTGGTGGGTTCAAGCCTTAATGGAACAGGTCTTCCATCAGTTGTCTCAAGAGAAGCCGAGGACCCCTTACCAACAGCTTACACCAAAGAGCTTTCCTACTCACACACACACAACATGGTGTCTGTATGGGGGCCTGGCCACACATTCAGATCATTACAGGCACTGAACAGGAACACACACTCACAAAGAAAACATTCAGACAATGTAGTAGAACATACGCACACGCGCACGTATACACACATTCACGCATACATAAACCTTGCTTGACTGTAGATAGTGGATCATGTGGTTTAAGGTGAAGCCGGCTCTCCCCCTTCTCCCCTCCTCAGTCATATGATTCTCGTTTGTTCCCTCTCTCTCTTTTGCTCTCTCTCTCTCTCTCTCGCGCTCTCGCTCTCGCTCTCTCTCTCTCTCGTCTTTGCGCTCTCTCTCACCTGGCAAACTTTATTTGCTGAAAAGCGCAACATGAAATTATTATGGCTGCACTTGAATGACCTGTTCTGCAGCCATTGTATATGCTGTATAAACATGCTAGTTGTTCCTATCACGCTACCTTCTGTATGTATGATGATGATGAAGATAAGGATGATGATGCTGATGAAGATGATGATGAGTATCGGCTCATATATCAGTGGTATTACCACTCAGCCCTGACGGACATCATAATACATACTCGGACGCCTTTATCCAAGTTTTAGTCTTTGGGTTTTCACAATAAGAGCGTGGGGAGTCCAGTGGAACATCAATGTGTTCTTCTTGTGGCACCTGACAGTCTTCATGTTACTCACCGCCAGGGTGGTGTCGCTGTATGGGAAGCTGCGCTCCTCTTTGATATCCGAGAGGACTGATGTCTCGATAATGCAGAGATGGAATCTAATGTGTGAACGTGGCACGCCAATGTATGAACAAACACACACACTGTAGGATGGAAACATCAACAAATGGTTTGCATGAGAACGCACACAAAACTGGAAGGCAGTGATGTATTCAAATGCATGTATGGACACACATATGTGGATAAACTCATAACACACTTACACACAACACATAACACACTGACACACAACAAACTAACACATGACACACTGACACACTAAGACACAACATACTAGCACACAACAAACTGACACACTAACACATAGCACACTAACATACAACACACTGAGATATAACAGAGAGAGAGTGTGCGTGTCTGTGTGTTTGTGTGTTTCCCTTTCATATCATGAGAGATCAAATGTCCAAAATCATATATTATGTCGTCATAATCATATCCTAGTCTTGTATTACACGTTCATTTCTGTAGTTGTATATTTTTAGTCTTTCACGGAGAGAGCAATTTAGCCACTTTGGATAAAAGAGTCAGCCAGTAGCGGAGTTTAAATGTTCAAATGTTTAAAAGTCAATAGTTAGGACTCAGGTTGTAGTCGGCAGGTTTCATGGGGGTTCTCTTCAGCTCTGTGTCTCTGAGAGCAGACGTGTTGATCTGTGGTGTCAGGGTAGACGGGGCGTCACACATTGCTGAAGCAGGATGTGAACGCAGGATCAGTAAAGGCTGGAGGATCGCGGCAGCAGGACCATAACGGGAATCTCTTTAGGTGGATGCAGGAGGGAAAGTATTGAAGGGGCGATCAGATTGGAGATCTTCACACACGCTTATTGGAAGAAGCAGACTTGGGATGTGGTGGAAGGTAACCATGGCAATATATATATATATATATATATAGTGGACGTGAATGAGTTTTGATTGTCACTTTCTGCTGAACATAAATTGTTTTCATAACGTTTTTTGTCTCCACGAGTTTAAAAAACGGAAATCAGGAGTCAATTTACTTTTGAGGCAAAAAACCTTTTAGTCAAAAAACTTATGAGTTTTAGGGCAGCAAAAAGTTTGCGCTGACCTTTTCTAAATGAGGCGTTGAACGTGTTAGAGGTGTTGAAAACCGGCATTTTTGCATAGGGAACCATTGGTTTATGCGCGTAGATGCGTTAAACACGCTAAAGCAGCACGTTACTTAGTGCTAGCTAAGTATAGCTTACACCTTTGATGCACTTTTACTGGCTGAAGTTTACCTTGGTCAGTGAAAGAGGTGAAGGATGAGACGTTTTGGTGTTTCCTTCTCTCTCTCTCTCTCTCTCTCTCTCTCTCTCTCTCTCTCTCTCTCTCTCTCTCTCTCTCTCTCTCTTGCCCTACTGAGTTTGACCCTGTGAATATAAACAAAAGGGTCATGAGTTTGTCTGCGTGATCTGTTTTTAAATTTTTATCTATGCTGTAAAAATCATTGCCATAATAACGAGCGACATACTGTATACGTCTTGCGTTGATTGGATGATTGAAGACACATGAGTTTAACTCTAACCCTATAATTAAGTAAGTCATAAGACATTGTGATACTTCTATGCAGCCATCGACAAACTTGTGTTATTGTCGTGTTGTGCGTCTCATTTAGAGGTCGATGCAACTTTGTAGCCATTGGTCTGGTTTTGAGTTAACAAACTGCAACTTTCCTCACCATTTCTGAATGGAATTTCAAAATATCGCATTGTGTGAATAGTGTATAGTACACACAGCACATATATTCACACAGTAATATATATTGTTAAGTTAAAAAATGGCCCACATCATTCAACCAAACCTGTCGATTATATCCTAACTCATAGCTTGGTAACTTGCACCTGCTAAAAACCAAACCACTCTCAACCCTGGACCAACCGCCATTAACTGTGTTTACGCCTGGCTGTACCGCACTCTGATGACATGTCTCTGGAGGACTGACGTCGCTGTTAAATGGCCGATTAATCCATCACCAGAACCGCAGCAACAAAGTCCCTCTGACAGACGATATTGGTAAAGGATGATTTAGTGGAGGTTTCAGTGACAGGGGTTGGTCCAATCAGACAGACCGGTTTTGTATTGTTTTGGATGATGTCAACAAAGTTACTTATCTGAGCTAACCTTTAACGAGCGTACCTTTAATGAGAGCATGTTGCATGAATCACTCGGCATACCTATAGCGAATACTTGTTGTTTTTTAATACTTTAACTACAACAATGTCACACACAACGGTGAGAGAGAGAGAGAGAGAGAGAGAGAGAGAGAGAGAGAGAGAGAGAGAGAGAGAGAGAGAGAGAGAGAGAGAGAGAGAGACAGGACATGGATCTCATTAGATAGATTAAGTCGTTCTTCATCTCAGATGTGAATATGTCATACACACACACACACACACACACACACACACACACACACACACACACACACACACACACACACACACACACACACACACACACACACACACAAGCCCCTGTTTGTGGGGCTTAACTGGGATGATGGACTACTTCTGCTTATACGATGAAATCCTAGGAAATATTTCTCATCATATTTCAGCGTGAATCCCGGCACTGTCGGAGAAACCAGCACATCATAGGTAGAGGGTTTCATGTTGGGTCACAACGGTAGTAAAGTCAGCCACTGTCTCCTGTGACTGGTTGGATTTGGTTGATGTTTTAAAGCAATTATATCCTGGCTTCTTATCTAATTTGTACCATTATAATGACACGAGTACGATGGAGATAAAGATTGAAGCGGGCAGGTTGGTCTTGTGATATGATGTGTTATTAGCCAAAAGGCCTTTGAACCACAATGTCGACAGACTACCTAGGAATCCTTGAGCAAGCAGCTTACCTGCTAATTAACATAAATCCTCATAAAATTGTCCCAATCGATGAAAGTCCTCATTCCATCGTTATGTAAAACCAGGTCACAACACAAGCACAGCACAAACACCGTGCATGCTGTGTGTGTTAAGTCTGGACGCAGCATGTAAAGAGCTCAATTGCCCGTGCGGGAGAATTTGTGACGAATCACCGGTCTTCAAATGGCTGTTGGGCGGTAATGACGCGTGACTGGACCGCAAACCTCACCAGCTTCCTGGTTCAGGAACGCAAATCACGTTACAGTGAGCGCAGCTGGAGGTCTGTGGTGGTGGAGGCTTTCCCTCCCATCACTGGCTGATACTCAATCAGTTGCGCTTGTGGCTCAGGAGGGAAGTGCGGGTTGGCTGGTAAGCGGGAGGTTGCTGGTTCGATCCCCAGCTCCTCCTGGCTGAGTGTCGAGGTGTCCCTGAGCAAGGCACCTCTAACCCTTGCTGCTCCCGACGAGCTGGCTGTCGCCTTGCGTGGTTGACTCTGCCGTCGGTGTGTGCATGAATGGGTGAATGTGAGGCCTCGTTTCCCGCCCCATCGTCTCAAATTAATTAACCGATTATGTACTTTTATCTCGTATTTCTTTCCTCGGGGAAGATAAAGTGGTTCATATCCCCGTATCCTACAGTGTAGCATGGAGTGCTTTTGCTTTGGTTCTTGGTATCCATCCCCCTGTACACTTTCAGCATTAGGGACAGCATCCACCATTACCCTCAACATAAAGGAAGTATGTTTTTGTGTCTCACTTTTGGTTGGCTTGGCAACCACCTCACCGGCGCAATCGGTTGGCTCTGCTTAGGATATTACAACGGTCCGCTCAGGAAACGTGAGGTTCTGCGTCGATGGTTTTAACAAGACTTTGGGACCGGGAATCATGACGGCGTTCTCTTTGAGTGCAACTATATATTCTTTTATGATTTTAAAAGCTTTCTGTTTGATAGCGCCTTGAGCAGGCTGTGTCGGATCCAACTGTCCCTTGGTTCTTTACACTATGTTTCTCTTTATCCAACTTTGCCTTGTTTTTTTTCATAGTTTTAATATTTAATGCAGACCGGCGTCGTACACACACACACACACACACACGCACACGCACACGCACACGCACACGCACACGCACACGCACACGCACACGCACACACACACACACACACACTGTCTCTCTCTCTCTCTCTCTCTCTCTCTCTCTCTCTCTCTCTCTCTCAGATATACACACTAAGGTACGGCAGGATACTGAAGTTGAGTCAGGGCGGGCTCTCCCACAGCCATGAGGTTGGGTGACCTTACATTCAGGAGGGGAGGAATGCAGACTCCGCCCACTCCTTCTCTTTACCACCAACGCCTCGGGAGAGTGGCATACGCTACAATACAGCAAGAACAACAGCAGAGTGAATAAAACACTCTTTATAATCAGATGCTGCTGACGGACTTAAAACCACCTTTAGAATGATTTAAAACATGCTGCAGACGGACTTAAAACCACCTTTAGAATGATTTAAAACATGCTGCAGACGGACTTAAAACCACCTTTAGAATGACTTAAAACATGCTGCATAGGGAATTAAAAACACAATTTAAAATTACTTAAAACATGGTGCAGAGGGCCTTAAAACACACTTTAGACTGTATTCAAACATACTTCAGAAGGTCTTAAAACCACCTTTAAAATGACTGAAATGTCTAGTGGTACTTGAAACAGGTGTCAAAACTGCTGAAGGCCTTTAAACCTGTTTTCTTAAACCTACTCTAAGGACACACTTGAGAGGCCTTAGAACCGATAGAACAACCTACTAGATTTCCGTTGTGCTTTAAAAGGCCTAAAACACAATACAGTCGGCTGAATGCCTTAAAACACGATTTAAAAGGGCTCAAAACTGTAAAAGAGGACTGATGAACAAGTTCAGGGAGTCACAAACATTTCACGGGCCGATACAGAACCACTGCGTTAAGGCAGAGGAGTTAAGGGTCAAGTGTTGAGAGCCGGAATGAAGAGACAGCAGATTAGCTTGCAGGGAGAGAGGAGGAATTGGGCTGAAGGGAGTACGCAGCATCGCAGTCTGTGTGTGTGTGTGTGTGTGTGTGTGTGTGTGTGTGTGTGTGTGTGTGTGTGTGTGTGTGTGTGTGTGTGTGTGTGTGTGTGTGTGTGTGTGTGTGTGTGTGTGTGTGTGACGGTCAGGACGTTAAACATGTGTCAGACATTCCCAGTTAATCCCGTCGGCCAAATCCTCCACTTCTCTTACACCTCTTTCCTCACACACTCACACGCATGCATAACACACACACACGCACACACGCACACACAAACATGCACGCACACACAGCCACACGCACATACATGCACGCACGCAAACATGTGCACCCACACACACACAAACATGCACACACACACAAACACACTCACATTTAACAGATGTTGCAGGGTGGAAATGGAGGGATTGCGTGAGAAAGATAGACAAGAAGATGGATGGAAAGTGATTGAAAGATTTACATGGAACGACTTGAATACATTAGGTTTATATACAAAACACACACACACACACACACGCAAACAGACACACTCACACATAAACACACACCACACACACACACACACACACACACACACACTCAGGCGGGGATTTCCTCTCACCCGTGCAAAAAGACGCACACTTTACGCATTTTAATCTCCTTTTTTTAGCTCCAACATCTCCCTTTCTCCTCCGTTCTCACCTAATCCCTCACATCCGTGGTCGGACTCCTACTCCGCCCCGGATGTCCAATCTCTATTTCCTCCACCACCCCCCCCCCCCCCCGCCCCATACCACTCAAACCTAACCCCCCCCCCTCCGTGTCGCTCAGTAGCGGTCACATCTGGACCCAGACCGCGGTCTCTGGGTGGTGCTGAAATCCCTCCACTAGTTTCAGCAGATTTGGCACTCTGCCTTCTTCTTCTCACCCCCCCCGGCCGCACCACCACCCAACCCATCCACCCCCGGACCCCATTCCTGACCCGGGACACAGTGTCGGTTGGAGTCTCCCACCCCAAGGGGGGGGGGGGGGGGGGCGAAGGCGTCCGGGGCGGGCCGTGGTTCAACATGTTGTACACAGAGTCTCTGGTTCCAAAACAACTCAGATTGCTGATGATGGGCTCTCCCTCGGCCCGTGCCCAGAAACACAAATACAATCCATTCCGCCGAGCGTGACGGTGAGGACGAAGCCTCCCAAAAAATGCAAAACGGCAACAACTGAAATCTCGTATTTGTAAACTTTGAAACCCCGAGAGGAAGTCGAATTCTGAGTTTTCTGTTTTTCTGTGTCTCGACTCCACTTAGTGAAGTATGTGTGGAATGGCTTTAAAAACTGTGTGGGATATTTTGCGTTGGGTAACGCTCTTCCATAGAGTGCAACAAAGTTGCACTCTATGGAAATCACTTTGGGATATACTGCTGACGAGATCTCTGCTATCAGGGATAAAACAGAACCTCATCTCTCCAGTGACAGTGTCTGTATTCCTAGGCGACAGAAATTGGGACTATTGGCCCAACATGATGATAGACATTCGGACCAAGAGTTTCCTAGACGATATATTGGCCAAATTCCCTAAATACGTTGATTCTTATTTCCATCTCCTGCGATTCAAACACCCACCACCACATCGTACTCCAAGCCAATCCCATGAGAAGTACGCTTTAATCACACTGGTTTACAGTACGAGTCAGAAGGCCGCAGTCCTCGGATTGATGTACACGATACGGTACTTGATACAAACATTACTGCTGTGTTTATCCTGCCGTCGGACCCGCAGCGTGTCGGACAATCGGATCTTTGCAGAGCTGCCAGCTCCAAGGTTATGGTTGCATGTCAGATATTGCTTAAAGGAAATGGAGCGTTGAGGAATTCAGCATGTTCCACGGTACATGCATGCTTTTTTGGCAGTAGTGTGTTTCCTGGGCACCGTTTGTGTGTACTTCTTCTATGATGTGTAGTGCTTTGGAAAACAGAAGCAATTTTTTCCACGTATGACCGCGGTTCTGTCTTAGATACAAGACAATAAGTGTGGTGGATTTAGAGAGGCACTGAATAGGATTTGAAGTCATTGATCATATATAACGTTTTTGTGTCTGCATCGCATGCACATTTTTATTGTAGGAAACGTCTATTTCACAGAGTGCTACGAGTTTGCGGGTTATGAATTATCGTATCGTCGCTGAAACTGTTTGTGTCATATTTGTTTTCCCTTGTTGGTTGTTATTGTTGGTTTCCATACGGTATGGTGAACTTCTGAATCCCAACTGCCAAATTCCTACTGAATGATTGCTATATTCCTATCTGTTCGGTCTTTCTCCAAGGTTAACATTCCCGATAATCCCGGGTTTGCTAATGCGTCCGTGTCAACAGCACTCGAGCAGAGAAAGAATCAGGTGCTAAAGTAGCCGTGTTGGGTTTGATCTATGGAGCGAGTGGTCCCGGGCGAGCTCTGAATGTACAGCGGTTTACAGAAACAATATAAAGTCTTACCTATAAATCAAATGCACACGCTATTGCTAAGCATTAATCTGAGTTAACGTTACGACCGTTTTTCGCTAGATACAGCAATTAGGGGTTTTCTTTTAATGGAAATCAGGAACCAATCTGGTGGACCCCCAGAACAGCCAAAGAATCAATTCGATTACAGATTTCATACCATGAATTACGGAAACATTCTCAGAGACTCCACGATAAGTTGAACTAGCAAACTTGTATCAATCTGTGAAATCAGGGCTTTCTGCAATTTAAATTGACGCGTGGTGGTAGTTAGCTTGACTGTAAGCGGTGGCAGCGGGGAGATCCACGAGTAAAGGCTAAAGACTGCTTGAAATTTTCCATGAGGCAGGGGTCTGACTCACCTAATTTTTGACTTTTAGACTCATCACGACCTGAGGCTAGGGGCCGGCCTGCTGTGATCTGCATCAAAACAAATCCATTGTACCGAGAGTTAATGGGCGGGTGAACCGATGTTTGCGAAGCGGTAATGCCAAAACGTACGTCCTGCGTTTCATATCGTCTTTTGACATCAGGCACAGGCAAACATGATGGAGCGGATTTCATTAACTCCTTTCCTGTCAATGATGATTGTTGTTGGAGGCACTGATGGGAAAGCAGAAAGAGATGGAAGTGCTGGGGGGGGGGGGGGGGGGGGGTGGACCTGCTTTAAAAGCAGGGAACGTTTTTATTAGAGGCTCAACTGGCATTTAAAACAAAGTCTGCACATTTCCTCTGAAGCCGTCGTTACACAAGGAGGGTTCACAGGATGAGGAATTTAACTCTTACTGCTTCTACAACCGGCTGCCCTTCATTCTCTACATGGGACGCATGATGACCTGTGTTGTGTTACATCTTTGTGCAGGGATTAGCAACGTAATAATTGTTCTCAGTCACCATACAATGTGAAAGTGATCCCAATGACACAATGACGACTTTCTGAATATTAACGTGCGCTGACGGACGTGAGTTAGCAACATTGCTCATGCTAAACCGGCTAGCCCTCCTCGTTCCCGTGGTTACGACAGGCTGACGATATGTACGTATCATGCATGAACATCACGGCCTTAGTCACTTAAAGTCTGCCAGTGGATGGTCATTTTGTATCCAAGCATCCATTTTTATTAGTAATTATTCAACATACATTTGGAAAAAAATTGCACTACTTTTAGACAAATCCGAAGTTTAGCCTTAAACGTTAGATTGTTTGCACCTCTACATGTGAACACCTTCCAGGAAGACAAGTGTGCAAGTGTGCTTCGTTGGTTCTCTCTCCCCTCCCCCTCCTAATTGCTCATCCTCATCTCCACTTTATAATTGAACGGTTCATAGTGTTGGTCCTGTTTGCCCTGTTTGCTCGGATTGTCCTTATTTTAGCATCTGCTTTAGCATCTATTTTTGTTTTCCTTAGCACTACTTTGGATTTTTTATTGCATTGTGTTATATCCTGTGTCTTCCACTGCTGCTGTGCTGTCACACACAGGAATTAATAAAGTTCCATCTCTCTCTCTCTCTCTCT
>NC_082385.1:3525816-3535696 GCF_031168955.1 Gadus macrocephalus | reverse complement strand
ACATTACACCCTCATCTATGTAAAACATGTGTCCAAACACATGTGAGTATTGTATGTTTCATGAGCTTCCTGGACTCCCCAGAGGACGAACACACATGTTGGACTGTGTAGCGTCCGTGGACATGGTTTCACATCTGGTTACCGTCATCACTCATCGCTGTGTCTTTATTATCTGAGGGAAACACACACACACACACACAAAAAAGTCATATTTTTAATGCTAAATACAAGAAAAGCCTTAAAATAGGACTTCGGCAAATATGCTATGAGGCTGACGATATCGATCGGAGCAACCGCCACCAACCACCCACCTCCCCTCGACCTATCCCGCGATGACCCAGTCTCCCCTTTCTGCTACGCTATACACCTCCCTCCAGGGAGGGGCAGGTGTGTGCAACCAAACGCACCTTATGGTATTCATTGCCAACAACCCACACAGAGGTCTGTAAGGCTTGTAAACTACGTCTCCAGCGGCGTCCCAGGGAGGAATGGGAGCGAGGGCGCCAGGGCCAATCGGGATCATGACCCAGCAGAGCAGCAGAGGGGCGAAGCTGATTCCAGGAGACGTGTAGACGGGCAGAGCTGGGATCGCCGAGCCCTAATCCCCGCGATGCTCCGAAGGAGATTAACCACCTCACCTGTTCTCTGGCAGCGGAGGAGAATAGGTGAGGACCTCTTCTCAAAACATGGGAAGACGTCTGTCTATGTTTTGGAGTGTGGGATTGAAAGATGGTTGAAATGAGGTGGATGATATTATTGGGCCTCAAACACAAAAACCTTAATCTACACTCCAATGGGGGGGATCAGAAGGAACGTTTTACCGCCCTATTTCCTGTCGCCTCGTCTCTTCCAAGAAACCCCAAGGATTAAACCAGCATCAAGGGCGATAAAGAGCGTATCATTCTTGATGAAAACCAGGGAGTCTTGTTTTTGGCCGACACATAGGCAGATCTCCAGGTCAAACATGGAGGAGAACATGAGCCACGAGAATGGCGACCTTCCAGACGGTGTTTCAGAGCGAGGGAGCCAAAGACCATGAACAACAAAAGAAATGTTTGCCTTTCCTCGTCCCAGGAGGGGGAGGAAGAAAGATAAGACAGAGATTCCTCGGTCCACGGTGAAAGTGTCTCAAAGGAGGGTAACATCAGCCAGAGATCGGGCGAGATGTAACTTTTGTGTTTTTGTGCGAGTCTGGCGATAAGGCTGCTGGTTTAAGTTCCACACTCCAGGGAACTCCATCATTACACATGTTCTTGGAAAATGTTCTCATCTCGTGTGATGATCGGGAAGGTCTAGTCAGTTGTGTTTGGATAGCCCTGAATCACTGTCTCCAGGGCTATACAATTCCATGTTAAAGACACCCCGAACCCTTTGAGCCCTCTAAGGGGTGAAAACGACGCCCCTAAACCCAGAGGTTATGAACCTTGAGAAGGAACACAGAAGAGGGATCCTTCCTCCAGGGAAGGCGAGGAGGTCCTAGATGGTCTTCAGAAGGTTGGTTCAGAATGGTTTTGAGGTTTTCAAAGGTGGTAAGACTGAGGTGCACTGCAAATCCCAATGCGGATGTTTCAAACCCTAAAACAATACTAGTCGTAAGATGGGAGTTGCTGGTCTCTGACATGAAATTAAAACAATTACTTTAACATGATATTCTCAGAGTAGGGATTTTATTTTGGTGACCTTTAAGTTTGGTTTAGAATTTCTGCAGATAATTATGTTTTTTAATTTGATCTCATAAAGATTCATATCATCTTTTCAACTCACACTGTGGAAGACTGTGAGCAGTTCCAATCGTTTGTAGTATCCAGTTAATAGTTTGTTTCTCTGATCTTATCTCTTGTTGATATTTGAGCGCAAAAATGTAATGCATAATGCCAATCATAAAATAATGGTGCAATCAGTCAAAAGCTACAGCCATGTGAGCCAAATAAGGGTTGAAGTTCAAAAAGAACTCTGAGAAGAAATCTGGGTAACTTTGTTGTTTATATTCAACATTATTTAGATGAAGGAAAGAGACTTTGGATTTATGGACAAATTGGAATATTGGGGCTGGTGAGCAAAACCGTCACTGAGCAAAACCACACAAGGTTTAAGTCAGGATTTCCCTCTCCATCCGAACCCTCAAACAGAAGGAATAAGAGAAAGCATCTTCATCCCCATGATCACAATCTGCCACCTCAAATCTGTTTCCTTGAAAACATCACGGAATACCTGGAAAATCGACTTCATGTTTCACAATCGGAGCGATGACGTGAAAAACTTTGTCGTGGTCGAAACTTTCTGTGATATTACAAAAAGAATTGTAAGATGAAGGGACCTCTCTGATATGAGGAAGCAAGCGGGATAGTTCAACCTTCAGGTCTGGACAGGCAGTAACCCAGACACCTGAATCCCCCTCTGTGGATTCAGGTGCAATACCAGAACTTCAGGTGTCAAACCAGAATCTGAGTTCACTAAGGTGGATTTAGGTGTCACCTCATATTGGTCTACGGCTACATTCACGTTGCAGGGCCTCAAAGCCTCAGATGCCCTTGAGATGGTTTGGTGGTCAGATAGCATCCTTTAGCCCAGACCGCTGCACATCGCGGCCACATGGCCAGACACCAAGTATGTTTTGAGGACCACTTATAAAAGCGAGCCTACATCAGATTCGACACAATCAGACTCCATAGGAAGTGTGGCTCCTGAGAAACATTGTTTAATCTGTGTCAAACTGATTACACTTCAGCAGTGTGAACACAGATCCAAGGAAACCAGTTCACATCCGATCCCTCTGAAGCGGCTCACATAGTCCAGCAGAGACGAGTCTTTCTCGGGAACATCACTGCACGCTCTGGTGTTCCAGCGCCCTGTGGGAGTGCCCAGGTTAATCTGGGAACACATTCCACCTCCAGGGGCTCGTGAGGATCCACCGATACCACGGAATCAACCGGAGAAAACGGCCGGCGGCATTCACGGGAAAAAACAATCCCAAATATGGCGGGAAACGGGGAGACAGGCACGCACTTGCACTGCCATAGATGGGAATGTCCTGGAAATACACTCGGAATCTGCGATGACCCGTTCCCAGAGTGAATTATTAACGCAGATAACGTTAGGGCTGTCATGCCGTTTAGTGAGTAAAGAATAATAGGCCCTGAGCTAATAGGGGAAATGAAAACAGGGGCAGGGACGTATTAGCGGGGCAAGAACATTTAGTGAAATTGATTTGAGGTGGAATGATCAGCCATGATCAACAAGCCATGGGGAGATGTCTCCACATGGAAGTTATTAACAATAAAGGGGACCTATTATGCTTTTCGACTTTTATTACCTATAAACGTTGTTATAATGATTGATAGTAATGTTTAACCATACACAAAAAAACGATGTAGATTTCGGGAAACTCTTCCTCTCATCTGGGCGCTTTCAGCCTTCTCTGCCCCTCGCCCCCCTCCTGCCGACCCAACTCTTTAGTATGGTTAAATATGACTATCAATCATTATGACAACGTTTATAGGTCATAAAAGTCGAAAAACCATAATAGGTCCCCTTTAATCAACTTCATGATCTCTCCTAATGCCCCCCCCCCACCCCTGAGCCAACATTATAGTGATGGGCGCAGAGTAGCCTTTCAGTCCAAGGTTGCAGGTGTCAAGGTCGTACATACATCCGAGCCATCACCAGTCCAAACAAGGAAAAACCATCACAGGCTTCCAAAAACAATGGTAAACAAAAACATGGCCAAAAGCTGAGATACAGGGCGGGATATTCGAGTTGTTCGGGTGTTTGACCTCCAGTCCTAGGTTTCCAGGTTCGAACCCCGGGTTTTGTCCACAGCCTACCAGAAAGCATCCTTCAGCAAGCTGCCCTCACCCCTACACACCCCTTAATGACAAGTACCTAGAAGAATCCATGTCAGGTCTGCTAAACGACTAAACAGAGGTAAATAGCAGACAAACTAAAGGAGTCTGGTACGACAGGCGTCAATCTACAGCCCTCAGAGAGGAGGTCTTGATAAAGACCAAGGCCTCAACGACTTCCAGAGATTCTTGAAACCTTCAACCTGCTGTTGCTGTTGGCAGGAGTTAAAGGAAGCTGAACGAGGGTTAAACAGACAGACAGAAGGACTGGCTGACTAGATTGAGGCCCTCGCCGAACTTCCAGCGATTCTTGAAGCCGTCAGCCGGCTGTTGCTACTGGCAGGAGTGAAAGGAAGCTCTGTGTTCCCCTGAAGGGTTTACCTCAGGGCCAAGGATGGGTTTGCCCTCCTGTGCTTTGGGAATGGCGGCTGTTGGCTGCTGCCGTGAAAGTGAACCATTGGCAGTGTGTGTCTCTATAGTATACATTATATACATATACTCTATATAAATATGCATGTGTATATTTAACAATTATTCGCCGTAAGCGAAGTGAATAGTTGGGAATAGTCCACTGTTCACGGAGCCTGAGGTGAATTATTGTTTTAGTATAAACTACACGTGAACACTCAAAAATAAACATGATAACACTATTTGCCGGGATTTATTTGTTTTTATTAGTGGTTTATTTGTTTTTATAAGCGTGACGAGACGACCTTCACGCAATATCCGGAGTTTGAGTTCTCAATCACGGGATATTGCCCAATATCCCGAGATAGCGAACCAATCCAATTGTGCCATCTACATATGTACGTAGCCTTGCTCCCACTGCGATTTGGCACGCAGTCAGCCAGACAATTTAGTAAATGAGGCTCCTGGTATGAAGCACCTAGCAACTTAGTGACGGATTCATATCGCTTGCCAAGCACTTCAAAGGAGGCTGGATAAGCTGATTAGCAGAAGGGTAAATGCTTGCATCCTGACCTCTCATGTTTATGTACTTGAAACCACATTTATATACTAGAAACCAGGTTTGGGCTCCCCTTTGTGGATCGTTGACAGCTGAGAACTCAGATATTTTTCTCAGATATTTTTCAGGGGGGACTTGGTGGAGTATTTGGTGTTAAAGAAATAGTTTGTCAGAGAGAGGTTACGTCCTAGATTCTTGATGTGCTTGGGACACACACATCCAGAAACACACACACACACACACACACACACACACACACACACACACACACACACACACACACACACACACACACACACACACACACACACACACACACACACACACACACACACACACACGTATCCCGTATCCCACAACACAGTGAAGCTCCTCCCTCGGCTCTCTCTCTCTCTCTCTCTCTCTCTCTCTCTCTTGATGTTATTCCAGTCTCTGGTGGAGTGGTGTCACAACCCAAACACCCTCTGCCAGGCTCCCCCCCCCCCCCCCCCGCGCTGCCTCGTCCGGGACCTGGTGTTTATCTTCCCGGCGCGCGGGCCAAGCTCCCAGGATAACACTCATGGTCTTGTTTCACTGAAGTGCTCCTGAGGGCTCACAGAGGCCGACCGCGAGTCACAGCAGCCTCGCTCTCCCCCCGTGGTTTCTCACACCTCAGATAAACAAAATACACTTTCTTTCCTAGCCAGTTTGACCGACGGACTGACAGACGGACAGGCAGACAGACAGACAGATGTTGGACAGACAGGCCGGCATATACAGGCAGCCATACAGGCAGACAGACGGACAGGACGGATAAATAGACAGACGATAGATAGTCAGATATTAGGTAGACAGACAGAAAGCCGGGACAGACAGAAAGACAGACAGGAAGACGCACCAGAAAGACAGACAGACAGACAGACTGACAGGACAGACAGACAGACAGACAGACAGACAGACAGACAGACAGACAGACAGACAGACAGACAGACAGACAGACATACAGATGGACAGATGGACAGACGCATGTGCACGTGTGTGTGCACATGTTTGTCCATGACAGTGTGCATCTGGAGGGATGTGTGCTTGTTTATCTGTTTGGTTGTGTGTGTGTTTATGTTTGTTTGTCTGTGTGTGTGTCTGTTTGTTTCTATGTGTGTGTGTGTGGCTGTGTGTTTATCTGTGTGTGTGTCTGTGTTTGTTTGTCTGTGTGTGTGTGTGTGTGTGTGTGTGTGTGTGTGTGTGTGTCGGGACAGACGGTTAGAAAAAGAGATAGACCGAAAGACAGACAGACAGACAGACTGATGGACCGACAGACTAGGTTGATACCCCACAGTGGATCAGTGGTGGTCTCTGGAGACCCCCTCGCTATCGGCCCCTGGAGGCGTCCAGACGGAGCTGTCTGGGCTTTCCTGTGGGGGGGTCTTTGAAGGGGGCGACCCCTTCCTGTTGAGAGACGAACCATGAGTGACATGCTGCTCCCTGGGAGGTGAAGGGGTCAAAGTTCAGAGGTGGGGGCGGGGCCGTTCCCCAGGTGGCGAGGTGGGGTTTGTGTTTTAGGACACTAGTTCAGTGTGTCGGTATTTGTCGTGTGTGTGTTTGGGTCTGTGTGTGAGGGTGCATGTATGTGTGTGTGTGGTTTTCTATTTTAGGGTCTGTGTGCGCGTGCGTGAATGTGCAACCCATTTATAGTTTCTGTGTTGAATTATGTGAGATATGTGTGTGTGTGGACACCACACGTGTGTGTTTGTACACCACACACACACACACACACGCACACACTTTAAACAATTATTGTCATCTTTCTTGACTATAACGGCAGGCTCATAATTCCAGTGAGTCACACTCTATATCGGACCGCTGTGGTTCTGATAGCGCCATCCATCACACGCCTTGATTAGAGGAGAGGTGAGACTTTTACGGGCCGCTGTGATGAAATAACTAGCGTGTCCGGTGGTGTCATCAGCAGCTCTCCTCTCCGTCCCCCTATATATAGCCCCTCGGGCCCTGGCATCAGATGCTGCGCCACGCTGGTGGTGGTGGTCAATACAAGAAGACCGTAGAAAAGATAACGCTTAAAGACCAGAGGATTCCTCAGCACACAGAAGAGCATTCCAACACCTCAGGTAAACGTCTCTGCTATTGCTTCAGAATGTCATCACTCCTCTCTCCTTGATTCTACTCTCATCGTCACTTCTCTCCTCGTTTCTATCCTCATCCTCACTTCTCTCCTTGATACTATTCTCATCCTCACTTCTCTCCTCGTTTCTATCCTCATCCTCACTTCTCTCCTTGATACTATTCTCATCCTCACTTCTTTCCTTGATTCTATTCTCATCGTCACTTCTCTCCTTGATTCTATTCTCATCCTCACTCCTCTCCTTGATTCTATTCTCATCGTCACTTCTCTCCTTGATTCTATTCTCATCCTCACTCCTCTCCTTGATTCTATTCTCATCGTCACTTCTCTCCTCGTTTCTATTCTCATCCTCACTTCTCTCCTCGTTTCTATTCTCATCCCCACTTCTCTCCTCGATTCTGTTCTCATCTGTCATATTATTTTAGTCATAGCCCTTGTGCAAGGATAAATATAGATATAAAGATATATAAGTTTAGATGTCTTTAGATATGCATAGATGTATGTGTTTATTAAGTACGTTTATATGTTGGATCAGCATTTGTTTTGTCAGCATATATCTGGTCATGGAGCAACAAAAGGAAACAAAAAAGTAAATATATTTCATTTGCTTCCGACAATAGCTTTTAATATTGTTTAAACTTAACAGCTCCTGATTTATGTTTTTATGTGGCGCAGTAAGAACATTTGCCGTGGGGATGTCATGATGTCGTGTTTGTGATTGACAGCGGCGTTGACCAGCGGACCAGCTGACGAGCTCAAGAACAGCAACATGACTCACGTCCGGAGATTCCAGGGGATTCCGATGTCCACGGTACATTAGGGGAAGAAAAACACCAACCTTCGTACTATACTAACTCATCTTCTCAAAGATGCTATGGATGTCGAGTCTGGCTTTGAATCCGTTCAACGATTCAAGTGTTTAGCCGAGGAACGAGACAGGAGAACGGAGAGGTTGGGAGCACCACTCTTCAACCAGATATGAGCTCGTCCACCGTCAGACTTTACATGTATCATCCAAAGCCTGATTTGTGTGACACCACAGTGAGAGTCTCTGTCCATTCCCAGACAATGTCCAAGATCCCAGCTGCACTCATAATTCTGCGTTTGTTATTGACTTATGAGTTGAACTTCAGAGAAACGCTCGAAAAACCAAGAGGCTTTACTCCACTAGCAGTTACAGTGAGGATTTGTAAAACGAAAAACACGTTTTATATTATTATAAGAATATTATATGTGTCACTGAACCCTGTATCTGTGTCTTACTTCTGTTACTTACTTGTTACTATGTCTTCAACAAGTCAATGAGGGGAATCTGTAAGGAGGAAGACTATGCCTTCCTTGGTGGGGTGAAAATGCCAGATGAAGATGAGGACTATGAGGTGATAAACACACACACACACACACACACACACACACACACACACACACACACACGCGCACAGACACAGATACAGAGACACAGATATACATAGACATTGACACACACAAACACGCACGCACGCACACGCACACACACGCACACACACACACACACACACAAACACCCGATACAATCTCACAAGACCACCACTTCAAAGAAATAAAGGACAGGGTACTAAATCTGAACAAATGTGGGTTAATATGTGATGACAGTTGCTTTATATCCGCCAGTTTCACGCCTCAGTATTATTAGTACTAAAGAAAGCTCCTCTTTCAGTATCCAAGCGGTTCAAAGACTCCTGTGTGTGACTCTGAAAGCTGGAGGAGCAGAAGGGAAGAGAGGGTGAGCCTTATATTTACACTATTACAGACCGTTGCTATGGACACAGCTCTCAAACTGTAAAAGATAGCACTCCTTTTTTTTTTTTACGGAAGCATGACAATTACTTTTCTCATCAATATATCAATCACTTATTTCAAATTATTGATTTCTTCAGTATTTGGCCTTTTATAAGTTGTAACGTGTACAATTCCCCTAACTTAACCTGTACATTCATGAGCAACAAATTCTCATTGACAATGGCAGAATTAGTTTTTCAAGACTTGCCAAATAAAGGTTAAACAAAGAACTGGTTCTTCAGGAATTACCTGGTTAAATAAAGTTCTAAGAAAGACATTGATCGTCATGAATAACCTGGAAAGAAAGACGTTGTTCTTCAGGAATTGCCAAAATAAAGGTTAAACAAAGAATTTGTTCTTCAGCAATTGCCTTGATAAATAAAGGTTCCATATAAAATAACAGTAATAAAAGTGATTGATCACTTGAGGATTTATACTTTTTGTTGAGTCCTTCTGGAACGTTGCATGCTGGGTAATTTCAGGTTCAGCGAAGGATGGAGAGAGAGCAGAAAGAGAGGGAGAGACTACGAGAACTGGAGGAGAGCAAGATGGTGAACACACACACAAACACACACACATTTACAGATGCGCACAGTCACCAACACATAGACTAGACATACACACACACACACATAGATACACACACACACACACACACACACACACACACACACACACACACACACACACACACACACACACACACACACACACACACACACACACACACACACACACACACACACACACGTGCAAACACACACACACACACACACAAATGTGCGCACACAGACAAACAAACACAGACACACACACACAGACAAACACACAGCCACACACACACACACACACACACACACACACAGACAAACAAACAGCCACTCACACACACACACACACACACACACACACACACACACACACACACACACACACACACACACACACACACACACACACACACACACACACACACACACACACAGACAAACAAACACAGCCACACACACACACAGACAAACAAACACAGACACACACCCAGACAAACACACAGCCCCACACACACACACACACACACACACACACACATACACTCACACACACACACACACACACACACACACACACACACAC
>NC_082385.1:3428403-3515716 GCF_031168955.1 Gadus macrocephalus | reverse complement strand
CGCACACATACACACATACACACATACACGCACACACACACACACACACACAAACCCCCCCCCCCCCCACACACACACAAACACACATACATGCACGTGATTATTAAATAAGTGAATCACGATTCATATCCCAGTAAACTGCAAACCTTTCATCAGTCATAACTTCATTGCCCTTCATTCTTCTTTTTTTTTACAAACAATAAGTGCTTAAGAAAACATATTGTCGTAACAAAAATAGAAAGTTTTACATTTGTTGTGCGTCGCGGGGAAAAAATAAACAGTATGAAAAAACAAAGTGATAAAAAGTATTCTATGTCCAAGTTGTGGTTTTGGATCGCGTTTTACGCGTTCAAACCGACTAAAGAAATGTATTGAAATGATCCAGTTAACTCGTAGAAAAGATTAACAGCATGTATTTGTTCGCATGAACAACCAGATGATAATAATAATAACATAAATACAAGTAGTATAATAATAATAATAATAATAATATTAATAATAGGCACTCTAAGGACAAAAACTTTACAAGGTTCCACACAAATCTGCGTGTGCCTCCCACACGCACACACTCAAAACGTAAATGACAAATTGGCAAGTATAAAAAAAACACACAAACAGACAATCCCCAACGCTGTGCAAATTAATCGTTGATTCTGTAGCAAATGAGCAGCTAAAGAGAGTGATTCTGACAGTAACCATCATTAGAAGACACAAAAATGGGTATGACCAAGATCTCTGGAGAAAGCACTTGCAAAGACATGCAAGCAGCTCTGTTTTAAACTAAAACACCGTTAATGGGAGGAGCAAACGAGCAGACCTCCCATAGGATGGGAATCCACCAATTAAACTCCTCACTTCTACAGCATGTTATGCAATATTCATCAGAAATATATTCGGATTCTAATATTCGGATAAATCACAAATTTATCAGAATAACATCAGAAACCGCCCGGCTCTCTGAAGAACGCTTGCTAAAGACGGATCCTTCTGGAACAGGATCCATATATTATGCGTAGAGAATACATCTGTTTAAATTTAAACTCGTCCCCCAAACCCGTCAAATAAACCTCCATGTCTGAGTCTTCGTCCAAGATCCACTTCCTGGATCCTCGGGGTCATGTGACACGACAGAGAGTTCTCATTGGTACTGCTGCAGAGCTTCGTGACAGTCTGTGGATTTCCTCTTCAGGTTCTGAAAAGACCAAAACAATATATAATCAATGACAAAATAATCAATCAATAATGATCACGAGAAGGTTATGATAAGGGCAAGCGTGGGGTAGCAGGCCAGCATTTGAAACGAGGAATACAAATAGAGTTATGCAGTTCCCCTTCCTCATTCTTGGGACCTAAAAACCACTTAGTTGTTGCCCGGCCTGAAATCCAGTTACATCAGACCTTTCTTCTAGCCAACTATGGGTTCATGCGGTTCAATACCTCACACACACACACACACACACACACACACACACACACACACACAACCACACACAACCAAACACATAAACAAGCCATGACAAATAACCACAGGACACACACAGGGATTTGAATCAACAACTTCTAAGTCGCGGATGAACCGACAAACTGCCCTGAAGTTAGTTATGGTGTAGTTAACTCTAACCAGGAGCAAAATCACCGCAGTCGTGGGAGGAGACTGGGAGGTTTGTTATGATCACTCTCCTTCCTCGAGTAGCGAGGTAGTGGGAGTGCGACGTCTGCCCGGGACTGACGGTGACATCACCGCCACAAAGCTGGGGGTGGTCCGTCCTGTGTGTATGTGTGTGTGTGTAGAGTCTCAGTGGGTGCCATGGCAACATGCAAATTGCTAAACTCTAGTGAACTCTGCGTGAGCCTGCCGGTTCCCAAGCTGGCCTTGCGGAGAAGAGTAAGGCAGGAAGTGATGTCGCAGACACAGCATGTGATGAGAGTTAGGGGGTTTGTCGGTACTACTGAAGGGAACAAGCATGTCTTTGTTGCCGCGTGTGTGTGTGTGTGTGTGTGTGTGTGTGTGTGTGTGTGTGTGTGTGTGTGTGTGTGTGTGTGTGTGTGTGTGTGTGTGTGTGTGTGTGTGTGTGTGTGTGTGTGTGTATTATTAAGCGTATGCCTCTCGGCTGTGCTATCAGTTTTACATTTTAAGTTTGGCCATCCGTGGCCACCGTCTGAGTGACATGTGCTCGGTGGGTACTTACAGGCAGACTTTGCCACGCCACTGCTGTGGGGAGGAGAGGAGCAGGAGAGGAGGCGGGAGGCAGCGAGGAAGGAGCAGGAGGGAGAGGAAAGAGAGGAGGAAGAAAGATAATAAAAAGAGCTTAAACAGGAAGTGGGGACAGCCGGTACCGTGCCCAATCAGAGGACAGCTCACATGAAGGCCAGAAAAAAGGCTTTCTGCTTGAAAGGGGAACATCTGTTGTTTAAGAGGGAAACTAAATCTCTTTGCACAAGTCGATTGTTGACATGAAGAATGAGGAAATGTTCCTTTTGATTAGGAGAAGGGTTTTAATGTTAAATAACAGGTGCATGATTACCAAACAGTTTCCCCATTCTTAAAAGTTGACGTGTTTATCAGCGTTTGAAGACAAACTGTGAACAATGTTATTTCTAAACCGTCACCACTTCGAGAATTGTATTTGTTAAGCAAATCATGTCAGGACTTCATGTGTTCATGCATACGTGTGTGCATATAGGTGTGTGTGTGTGTCTGTTTCTATGAGTGTGTGTGCGTCTTTCTCTGTGTTGCTATGAGTGTGTGTGTGGATGAGCACGCGCGTGTGTATGTATGTGCACAGCACCTTCAGCCGTGCACACACGTGTGTGTGTGTGTGTGTGTGTGTGTGTGTGTGTGTGTGTGTGTGTGTGTGTGTGTGTGTGTGTGTGTGTGTGTGTGTGTGTGTGTGTGTGTGTGTGTGTGTGTGTGTGTGTGTGTGCGTGTGTGTGTGTGTGTGTGTGTGTCTATGTGCATGTTTGTGTTTGGGACCCACCTGTCCTGCCAGGGTGAGGGGGAGGTGGGCGGGGCTGCAGTGGCCGAGCGAGGAAGAGGAAGAGGAAGAGGAGGATGGGTGGCTCAAAGCCCCCATGGGGTTCTCCTCTAGGTCCTCAATACGCGGCTTCTTGATGTTGATGTTGGACTCGGGGCTGGTGAGGGGCGTCACACTGTTCCTCCGGATGAGGGTCCCGGGACCCCTCCTCACCTCCTGGGGTGGGGGGGGGGGGGTAAGAGAGAGAGAGAGAGAGAGAGAGAGAGAGAGAGAGAGAGAGAGAGAGAGAGAGAGAGAGAGAGAGAGAGAAAAGTTTAACAAAAAAGAAAGACAGACTAAACACTCGCTGCGCTCGGTAATCCTCTCGGTAAACATTAATCATAATACTTAAAATAACCCATTTTATTTATACAGCGCCATTAAGATATTAGATATTACAAAGACACAAAACCGAAGTGCAAACAAAAAACGGAGTCAAACATTTGAAAAGGATTCAAAGCAAGTCGCACAAAAGTAAAGTGAACAGCATCGACTTCCTATGAGGGAGGAAGCCCCTAAAACGGGCGTCTGTTTGCTGATTGGCTGCCTACCTCGGGTCTGTCGCGGTGGGTGTTCACCGCCTCCACGTTGAGGAAGATGGACTCCACCTTGCAGCCGTAGGCGACCGGCGTCAGCTTCAGCACCGTGTGGAGCGGAC
The DNA here is from genome assembly GCF_031168955.1 of Gadus macrocephalus. NCBI lineage: Eukaryota > Metazoa > Chordata > Actinopteri > Gadiformes > Gadidae > Gadus > Gadus macrocephalus. The sequence goes on along the minus strand of NC_082385.1, from coordinate 3,512,044 downwards.
ACTTCAGGTAGGGCATCTCCTCTGTGGGGGGGGGGGGGGGGGAGATGTAAATGGTAAACGGACTGCATTTATCCAGCGCTTTTCTAACCAGTGGCCACTCGAAGCGCTTTTGAACGCTGCCTCACATTCACCCGTTCAGGCACACATTCACACACCGACGGCGGAGTCAGCCACGCAGGGCGACAGCCAGCTCGTCAGGAGCAGTCAGGGTGAGGCGCCTCGCTCAGGGACACCTCGACACTCGTGACAGGAGGAGCCGGGGATCGAACTAGCGACCTTCAGGTTACAAGGCAACCCGCTCTACCTCCTGAGCTAAGCCGACCGCATCCACCTATGAGAGGTGGAGGAGAGGGGAGGGGGGGCATGAAACAGGAAGCACTACGCATCACGCAGTGGCAACAAACATCGCACAGGGAGGTCAGATATTCCCAGGACCGGTGACGGCCCCAGGTGGCTGCTGGGAGTTGTAGTGATCACACAGTAGCTGTGTTCGAAATCGTTCCCTATCATGGATGTAGTGCACTAAATAGGGTGCAAGCCATTTTGTAGGGTGTTCGAATTCTCAGTGGTCCACTATATAGGGCACTATATAGTGGACTTAAAATAGGGTACATACGATGTTCCCTACATGTTACTCCCGTATACCACAATGCAATGCGGTCGTGTTTTTCCGGAGGAGAAGAAGAAGCTGAATAACCGCGAAAACGAATACATTTAATGATGGAGTCTCTGGCTTTCGTTTAGAAATGTCAACAATTTATTTGGGATTTAAAGGCACCCAGTGCAACTTTCGAGGCTTAAAAATAAACATTCAATTTCTAGTCTTTTTTACACGTAGTAAGTTTCAATAACTCCATACCATTACATACCGACATTTAAGCAGCAAAGATGAGACGTCGTTGTGTGGTGAGAACTGATACAAAATCGATAACAACAACAATGCCGCCATTTTCTTTATTTTTTGTAACCTACAATAAATAAAGCAGGCTTCCAGTCAATGGAAAAATGGCTTCTCCCCACCGGCGATTGTTGTTGTTTACGATTTTCTATCAGTTCTCACCACACAACGACGTCTCATCTTTGCTCCTTGAATGTCGATATGTAATGGTATGGAGTTATTGAAACTTACTACGTGTAAAAAAGACTAGAAATTGAATGTTTATTTTTCATTGAATGTTTACATAAAGTTGCACTGGGTGCCTTTAACATAGAATATTTAACATTCAAAATTAATAAAAAAAATACTTGAACAAGGAATTGTAACATTCAACATCAATACAACCTCCAGCTTTCCTCGTGAGTGCCTGGTTTGTTTACATGATGTGGGCGCATCTGTCTGCGTCGCACAAATACCCGGCGCATTTACTGACGCAAATGACGTTTAGAAATGTTCAGCGTAGTGTCCGAATTCTCGTTCCCTATTCCCTATATAGTGCACTATATCATGTACACTATATAGGGAATAGGGAACGAGTGTATAGGGAACGATTTCGAACACAGCTAGTGTGTGGCAGACGTTCCCTGGACCGGTGACGGCCCCAGGTGGCTGCTGGGAGTTGTAGTGCGCACCCACCGGCGCTCTTGTCCAGGAAGTAGGCCAGCAGGCAGCGCATGACGGCCTGGTGGCAGATGACCAGAACGTTCTCCTGTCGCTCCATCTCCATGATCACCGGCTCCACGCGCTGAACCAGGTCCTGGTACGACTACACGCGCACACACGCACGCGCACACACAGGCATGTTATTCTGGCTGTGCTTTTAGATGTGTTATTCGAAAAAGGTCTTGCCATATCTTAAGAAGATATTGCATCATTACTGATATGGTGTTTTGATTTCAGTTTCATGTTTAGATAAAACGATATTGTGTATCTAAATAACATTCCGGCATTTGTGTGTGTGTGTGTGTGTGTGTGTGTGTGTGTGTGTGTGTGTGTGTGTGTGTGTGTGTGTGTGTGTGTGTGTGTGTGTGTGTGTGTGTGTGTGTGTGTGTGTGTGTGTGTGTGTACCTCTCCAGATGGGTAGCGGTAATAGTACTTGTCCTCATCTCGCAGAGCGAACTCTTCCGGAAACCTCTCCTTCATCTCGTCGTACGTCAGGTCTTCACACAAACCCTTAGTAGAGAACACACACACACACACACACACACACACACACACACACACACACACACACACACACACACACACACACACACACACACACACACACACACACACACACACACACACACAATAATTAGACTCCTTGTTACTCACAATGTAGGGCTACACACTGCAGTTCTCTGTCTAAATATATACACACTTCCATAGTCCCGATTAAATGAAGAGTGTGAGTGTGTGTGTGTGTGTGTGTGTGTGTGTGTGTGTGTGTGTGTGTGTGTGTGTGTGAATGAGTGAGTGTATATATGAATGAGTGAGTGTATCTGAGTGAGTGAGTGAGTAAGTGAGTGAGTGAGTGAGTATACGAGTGAGTGAGCGAGTGTATATGAATGAGTGAGTGAGTGTATCTCAGTGAGTGAGTGAGTAAGTGAGTAAGTAGTCCCGATTAAATGAAGAGTGTGAGTGTGAGTGTGAGTGTGAGTGTGTGTGTGTGTGTGTGTGTGTGTGTGTGTGTGTGTGTGTGTGTGTGTGTGTGTGTGTGTGAATGAGTGAGCGTATATGAATGAGTGAGTGTATCTGAGTAAGTGAGTGAGTAAGTGAGTGAGTGAGCGAGTGTACATGAATGAGTGAGTGAGTGAATATGAGTGAGTGAGTGAGTAAGTGAGTGAGTATACGAGTGAGTGAGCGAGTGTACGTGAATGAGTGAGTGAGTGAGTGAATATGAGTGAGTGAGGTCTCACAGCGTCAATCTCGTTGAGGGCCTTCCACTGCTGGTAGGGCGTCCCCAGGTGTATGAGTGAGTGTATGAATGAGTGAGTGAATATGAGTGAGTGAGGACTCACGGCGTCAATGTCGTTGAGGGCCTTCCACTGCTCGTAGGGCGTCCCCAGGTCCTCGGCCGTCTGGATGCTCCGGCAGAGCTGGCTGCTCCACACCTTCAGGTTCCGGGGCTTCTGCTGCTCCACGAAGCCGGCCAGCGCCGTCGCAAACTACACACACGCACGCACGCACGCACACACACACACACACACACACACACACACACACACACACACACACACACACACACACACACACACACACACACACACACACACACACACACACACACACACACACACACACACACACACACGCACGCGAACACACACACACTTACGCGAACACACACACACACTTACGCGAACACACACACACGCACACACACACACAAACACAGACGCACGCACACACACACACACGCACGCACGCGAACACACACACACACACGCACGCACGCGAACACACACACACACACACACACACATTAATCATTTGTGTTTTGCTACGGATAAAAAGTTAATATATAAAAAAAATACAGCTTCTATAAACTATAAACTTCCATAAATCAGTCGTAGAAATGTAACCACGACGAAGTTAAAGTAAACTCCGCAATTGAGGTTGGGCTACAGTGAATCATGTTTTAGTGTGTGTGCATGTGTGCGTGTCTGTGCGTGTGTGTCTGAGTGTGTGCGTGTGTGTGTGTGTGCGTGTGTGTGCTTCTGCGTGTGTGTGTGTGTGTGCGCGCGTGCGTGCGTGCCCACCTTCCTCCCGCGCGGCGACAGCCCCGTGTCCCCGCCCAGCCGGCCCTGCAGGTTGCCCAGGCTCTCGCCGTGGCGGCAGAGGTAGATGGCGCGCGGCTGCACGTGGATGTTCATCAGGTAGTACACAATCTTGGACTGGATGTGGTCCCGCACGCGGTTCACCAGGAACCGCCGCCCCACGTCGATCACCTGGATGAAGGAGAGCTCCCTGAGGGGGGGGAGGGAGGGGGGGAGGAGGAGGAGGGGAGGTGGTGGGGGGGGAGGAGGTGGGGGAGGGGGGAGGAGAAGGGGGAGGAGGAGATGGTGGGGGGGGAGGAGAAGGGGGAGGAGGAGAAGGGGGAGGAGGAGGGGAAGGAGGAGGAGGAGAAGGGGGAGGAGGAGGAGGTGGGGGGAGGAGAAGGGGGAGGAGGAGGTGGGGGGGGAGGAGGAGGAGGAGAAGGGGGATGGAGGTGCAAGAGGTGGGGGAGGAGGAAAAGGGTGGATGAATGAGTATGTTTACAGCAATAAATAGGAGTTATTAGGAAAATTGCTAAGCAAGAATGTCACTTAATATCTGCTGATTAATGTTAATTAATAACCACGGTTATTAAGTGATTTAACAATCCTAGTGTGGAGCCCACTGTGTAGAGAGAGAGAGAATGAATGACAGACACATAAAAAGAGTGAGAAAGCGAGATAGAGAGAGAGTAAAAGAGTGAGAGAGAGTAAGGTAGCTAGGGAGAGACTCTGAGGCTTACCGGTCGTAGCGGTCTGGGTCCAGTGGCTGGTAGGCGGCCTTGTAGCACTCTATCCTCTTCTGGAAGTCCAACATGGCGTCGTTCTTGTTGCAGTCCTGGTAGTCCGGACAGGACACCTTCACTTCCTGCCCAGACAGGAAGTCCAACGTCAGAACACCAGCATCGGCAAAAGCGTCACCACAGACACCGAAACTGCTTGAATAAACAAGTCCTCACCATGATGTTGGAAGCGATGACGTTGGGGTCGTCACACACCGACTCTATGAAGAAGATCTGAAACAGAAACAAAGACGGAGAGCAGCTCAGTGGGGGAGTGCGTAGAGAGGTTGTCGGCATGTGGCTCAGGAGTTAGAGCGGGTTTGAGTGTCGAGGTGTCCCTGAGCGAGACGCCTCACCCTGACTGCTCCAGACGAGCCTTGCGTGGCTGACTCCGCCGTCGCTGTGTGAATGTGTGCATGAGCGGGTGAATGTGAGGCGGTATTGATCAGAAAAGCCAGACCATTTACCATCGTCATGGTAACAGAGTGACCCGTCATCGCCCTACCTTGAAGCCGTTGACGCCGCCAAAGTCCAGGATCATGTCCCTTCGGTCGCGGGTGGTGTTGGTGGCATCAAAGACCTGGAAAAACAAATCCCCTACAATTAATAAATAACCAAGAGCTATTTATAACATAAACGGTTAGTCATGTATTTCCATTAACCCCCGTGGGAAAAGTTAACATCCGTGTGGTTTTGGAAAATTAACAACTCTGTGAAAGGTGTGTCTGGCGAAGAGATGCATGATGGGAAACTGAAGAGATGCATGATGGGAAACTCACCGCCACTTCTCCCCCCTCGTCGGTGAGGTACGACTTGACGTCCCTGAGAGCTGCTAAGGCACACTGACTGCAGAGACACAAGAGAGACCTCTGGGTCAACCACTGAAGCACCACCGTATCATAGTGGCCGTGTGCGGCCGTGTGTGTGTGTGTGTGTGTGTGTGTGTGTGTGTGTGTGTGTGTGTGTGTGTGTGTGTGTGTGTGTGTGTGTGTGTGTGTGTGTGTGTGTGTGTGTGTGTGTGTGTGTGTGTGTGTACATGTGGTTGTGTGTGTGTGTGTGTGTGTGTGTGTGTGTGTGTGTGTGTGTGTGGGTGTGTACATGTGGCTGTGTGTGTGTGTGTGTGTGTGTGTGTGTGTGTGTTGCTCACTGTCGTATTTTCACAGCATTCTCGTTGTCGGACTTGAAGAAGTCATAGGAGCTGTAGTTCACGGCTTCCCTGCGGTACTCGCCCACGTTGAAGACTTTACGACACAAACACACGCACACGCCAACACACATCTTTAATAAGCGTTTGGAGAAATAAATAAAAAATCAAAGAGGTCTGTATGTGTCTGTGTGCATGTGTGTGTGTGTGTGTGTGTGTGTGTGTGTGTGTGTGTGTGTGTGTGTGTGTGTGTGTGTGTGTGTGTGTGTGTGTGTGTGTGTGTGTGTGTGTGTGTGTGTGTGTGTGTGTGCATGTGTGCGTGTGTGTACCTTTGGTGGGCAGGCCGATCCAGTTCAGGTAGCGGGTGAGTTTCTTGGACATGTAGGTCTTTCCTCGGGCAGGCAAGCCCACCATGACGATGACCGTGGGGGGGTTGGCCAGATGAGGCCCCGCCCCTGAGAGAGAGAGAGAGAGAGAGAGAGAGAGAGAGAGAGAGAGAGAGAGAGAGAGAGAGATGAGTGTCAACACGCCTCAGAAGCCGAACAGCTCTGATCCTAAAACCCTCTAATTCAGTTCTGCAGAACCGGCTGACCTCTGACTCTCTGGTTAGGCGCACCGTGACAGCCACTCTCCTGCTCGAGGGATTGTGCACGTAAGTGTGTGCACGGGAGTGTGCACGACGTTAGTTCCACCTGTCAGGTCGGTGGCCTGCCCCTGCAGGCTGGCACCAACAGGCCTCCAGGCATGTCATGTTCCATCACTCAACCATTCATATATTCAAATGACAAACACAACATGCAAATGAGCAGCTCAGCGCTGCCTGTGATTGGCTGCGGAGCAGGGTGATGCTGGGTGAGACAGGGTCGGGCTGGTTGCGGCTGAATGACTCGGTGCATAAATTTAAGTTGAACCCTGTTGGGTTTATCTTCTTAAACGAAATGGGCTGATTATGATATGAGATATCAACTTCAAAGTTGTATTGGTGCTACCTTCTTCTCATTATACCTTTGTATAATGAGAAGAATAACGTCTGGAATCAGCCTGTACACAGTTTGTTATAAATATCATTAAGTAAGACGTCAAACTGAGATGTCACTCAGTCTCGGTCGGCTCACACAACAGCAACGACACCTCCTTCATGCACGCAGTAACTCATGCTGATGTTTTAACAACCTTAATTACCCTCTCTCATACACACACACACACACACACACACACACACACCCTTGGCATCCAAACGAAAAACGGATAAAGCAATTTAGGCGGGAACATTTGCTGGGCTAATGTATTTAACCTTCCCGCCCTACAGCTCTTCATCCTCTTCACGTTATTTTCTGAATCACAATCTTATTCTACGACATGATCCGTCTCTAACTGTTCGGTCACGCACACAAAAATACACACACACACAAACAAACTTCTATGTTGGTTTTACTTCTAAGGTGATCTCATTATGTCATGTGTGCTGGAGGAGGAGGAGGAGGAGGAGGAGGAGGAGGAGGAGGAGGAGGAGGAGGAGGAGGTCAACAGATCTTAATGACGGACACACACACACCGCTCGGTCTCAGTTAGGGAGACACAGGATCTGTTTTGCAGCGACTGCCTCGTAGAAGCGCGTTTCAACGACGTTAGCAATACGGCCGACTGTGACTAAATTAGTCAAATTGTCCATCAGACCTCACGGAGCTTACAAACTTCCAAGCATTGTCTACAGCGGACAGAAGTCAACACAGCCGTGTTTCGACCTGCCATAACCATAACCATACCCCCCCCCCACACACACACACACACACACACACAGCATCAATGAGCACCGCGTCGTTTCCCATTGGCTAGCAGGGACAGCAAACCAACCAGTGTCCGCCTCGCGCCATATAGACGCTCCAATCTCAGAGCGATGCGCTCACTTACACATAACCCCCCCCGTCGCATCTCCGTGGGGGGTCCGTGCACTTGCCGAGACCCCCCCCCCCCCCTCGCAAAAGCCCGCGCTACCCAAACCCGATGTGGGCTGCAGCCGGTTGCCATGGTAACCATATCCTCCCTGGTCACGCACTTCGGATCCTCTGCGTCTTTCATGAAAGCCTAGACCTCCGTGCCGCGAGGGAGGACCACCGGATGTGGACCACCACCACCACATCAACCGGCAGCACGGATATTATTATCTCGTGGTAATTAATATGACTCATATCGATCTGATAACAAGTATGATAACCAGTCTAGACGCATTACGTTATCTGGAGCAGAGGCTAACTCGTCAACCCGGTGACATTCGTTCTGGGCTAGCGGGTTCCGGGTACCGGGGGTCGGGTTCCAGGTACAAGGTTCCGGGGATCGGTTAGGGACCGGGCAGATGAGCCCGGTCCCTGACCAGACACGTGAGCGGTTCCAGTCACTCGGGTACCATACCTCTCCTCCGCGAGGGAGACTTGTCATCTTTGGAGGAAATCCAGATCTTCTGGATCCTGTTCTGGGTCAGCTCTCTGGGCATTCCTCCGATGGTGGGGAGGAGGAACGGTCGGTCGGACCGGCGATGGATGAACGCGTAATGAACGCGTAACGGGGCGCTTCCCGGTGCGACGGCCCTCTTTCAAAAGCGGCGGTGTGATTTTCCTAATGACCGCCCGGTTGAAAAGAACCGGGTTCAAATTGTGAAATAGTTTGTTCAAAGATACACTAACGGTTGCGTTTGAGTTCAGGCTTGTCGGTGTTGTCAACAGCGTCCGGGCTGAGCCGTGAAGGTAATCTACCCGGGTCCTGTCCCAGATTCTCTATTTAACTCGCCGGCTCATAGCGTGTGTCTGTGGGAAAAGCGTGACACCGGTGGCCCCGCCCCCTCGTGGCTGGGTAAGGATGGCAGTATGCACATGCGCGCCACCCCCCAGGCGCGCACTAGGCGCCCCCCTTGGGTGAGACCGACGCCACTGCACCCACTTATTTAAATATGGATGAGGAACCGTGTACGTTATTAAGTTATAAACACGCATTAGTTTCAGTTATACTATTGATTATTTATTGGGGTTATAGGTTTATTGACACTGAAGCGCGGTATGGATAATGTAAAGCGGTTGGGATTAAGTTGACCGCAGATGGACGCATTGAGTCACCGGGCATCTAACCGGGCCGTCACCAGTCGGCACCGAACGAGCGCCGGCGCACGTCAACATCAAGTCAACGGTAGCACAAGCCCAGCCCACAGTGCTGCCCCGGGTTAAAAAAATCTATAAAAAGTAAAAAAATCTAAATGCTCAGCTTTGACTGGATAATATGATAAAAATATGAACCGATTTCAGAATAAGCCAGCAGTAGTGCAAGGTGTTCAATTTGTCATTGTTAGTGTTAAAAACATGATTTAGCTCTTGCGCAACGCTACGTGTTTAATTCCAAAGGGATATTTGAGATGTGGACCAACTATCAAAGTGTGTGTGTGTGTGTGTGTGTGTGTGTGTGTGTGTGTGTGTGTGTGTGTGTAAGTGAGGAGTGTGTGTGGGGGATGGGGGGGGGGGGGGTTTCGTCCCGTCCACTGGAGAAGGGTAGAACGTGTTGTACGAAGAGAGGCCTAGGTTGGCTCCTCAGAACCAGAAGTCAGCTTCTGGCTAAAACCTGAGCACAGGGTAGACATACGATCAGACCTGAGGTCACCCACACTGTGCGTACACTGTGTGTGTGTGTGTGTGTGTGTGTGTGTGTGTGTGTGTGTGTGTGTGTGTGTGTGTGTGTGTGTGTGTGTGTGTGTGTGTGTGTGTGTGTGTGTGTGTGGTAGGGGGGGTCTCCGATCCTACTCCGTCAGCAAGCCACTCCTGGACTGACACACAATCACACACACGTACTGTACGGAGACTGACTAACATGGGCTTAGAGTCAGTTTACACACAGACACGCCTTTCTGTTCGAGATTAGATGAGCATATATTGGGGCGGTAACCTGTTCGCATGAACATGGCAACACACACAGCATCTTATCTCTTGACCTCTTGACCTTTGACCCCTCCCCCTCCCCCTCCCCCACCCCCTTCTCTGAACTAGAACCTCTTCCCTGCTGGGAGTCGCCATGACGACATTCGCTCTCCCAGCTCAGGGGACACCTTTGCATAACCGAGTGTGTGTGTGTGTGTGTGTGCGTGCATAACCGAGTGCGAGTGTATTGGTGTGTGGTTGTACGTGTGTGTGTGTGTGTCTGCTCTTATGCAAGGCTGTAATGAGGCTCCGCTCTCCTCCTCTCGGTCTATGTTAAGACGGAAACACCCCAGAGGAAACCATCCCGAGGACAGAGGTCATGTTGTGACGTCCCAAAGCCAGGTTACAGGGAAGCTGTGTGAATGTGTGTGTGTTCAGTTATCTAACCGCTTCAGAGGAGTGATTGCGTGCGCTGAGGCGCAGTAGAATACAAGGGAAAAGCGGAAGCAGAGAGCGGAGCTGGGCTCTTGAAAAGTAAACAGTCCTTCCCAGGAATTCACGTGGGTGTGAACAACAGCCACAGTATCGGAGATGATGCATCGGCATTTTGTCCTATTTTTGGAACCAATGTGTGGCTGGTTGAAGCCGCCTCAACTGCGACCGGTGACACGCTGCACACCTGTGCTGCATTCACTAATCAAGGAAGACCGGTTACACCAGCCGTTACATAAGCCATCACACACCAAACACACACGCACACACACACACACCCCTGACAGCTCAGAATGCACCACCTGCTTGGCTTGTTTCATCGATAACATCGCCCTGTGATCGGGTCTTGGGCGGAGCCAAGTTGAGGTGGGAGGAGCCTAATGAAGGTGGGAGGAGCCTAATGAAGGTGGGAGGAGCCCACTGAAGGTGCGCAGAGGTGTGTGAACGGACAGAACAGAAACAAAACCGTTTTCTTTACGGGCGTAACATTTAATACACAGTCTGCTGGCCAGTTCATATAAAAAAAAAAAAAGAGATCATCTTGGATATTTACAAAGGGCTATGTGTGTGTGTGTGTGTGTGTGTGTGTGTGTGTTTGACAGTGTTTTGGTTTGTGTACTTGTGGAACAGTGTTTTGGTGTGTGTGTGTGTGTGTGTGTGTGTGTGTGTGTGTGTGTGTGTGTGTGTCTCTCTCTCTCTCTCTCTCTCTCTCTCTCTCTCTCTCTCTCTCTCTCTCTCTCTCTCCATGGGGGGGGTCTCCTCACACCACCTCCCCCAGGTTCAGGACCCTGAACTTGTCCTGGTTGTAGAAGCAGGCCTTCACCACGCGGCCCCCGAAGTACCGGCCGTTCAGATCCACCACCGCTGTGAAGGGGGAGAGAGGGAGGGAGGGGGAGGGAAAGAGAGTCAGTACAGAGAGGGGGAGAGAGGGAGGGAGGGGGAGGGAAAGAGAGTCAGTACAGAGAGGGGGAGAGATAGGGGGAGGTAAAGAGAGCCAGTCCGAGAGACACACCAGGAGGGAGAGAGACGTACATAGAGGGTGAGATATGGGGGAGAGAGGGAGAGATACGGAGGGAAAGGGAGAGGGGAGATATGGGGGAGAGAGGGAGAGATGGGGAGGGAAAGAGAGACAGGCAGAGAGGGTGAGACATGGGGGTGGCGGGGGGTTGGGGAGAGACAGGCAGAGAGACAGATCCGGAGGGAGAGGGTAGACAGAGAGGGGGAGATATGGGGGGAGGGGGGCGAAATAGGGAGAGGTTAAGAGAGACGGGTAGCGAGAGACAGACATAGGCCCAATCCCATTTCTACCCCTTACCCCTTCCCCTTCCCCCTCCCCCTTGTTTTGAAGGGGTAAGGCCTAAGGCCCAATCCCATTTCTACCCTTTACGCCTTGCCCTTACCCCTTACCCCTTCAAAACAAGGGGGAGGGGTAAGGGGAAGGGTTAAGGGGTAGAAATGGGATTGGGCCAAAGTCCAGATGGACAGAAAGGCACAGAAGACTGGATTAAGAGAGGTTTTAAACTTGAGAGTTGTCAAAGCCAGAGTGTACAGCCGTCATCGGTCAACAGATCCATCGTCACTGGGATTCCCTGGGCAAAACCCGGCTCTTCTCCTCGGGAAAGACGGCAACAACATTCGGTGTGAAGCCATCAGGCGCCCGCGGAACCAAAAGGCCGGTCGGACACGCTCAGAGGTCTGGGCGCTCAGTGGGTCACACTGAGGCGCCACAGAACCTCTGGAACACACAGACCATAATACACACCGTTCTTCCCCCCCAGTACGTTGAGTGCAACAGTAGCGGCCTTATCTGGGGATGACCCAGTGTGGGTTTGAAATGTGTAGCATAAACACAGTGTGTTTGTAGTACCCAAACACGCTTGTTTTTTTTTTCCTTTTGAAGATAAGATGATACAGTCCAAGGAATGCGAGGAAGTCGCACAGCCTTACGAGGAATGTATGTATGTGTGTGTGTGTGTGTGTGTGTGTGTGTGTGTGTGTGTGTGTGTGTGTGTGTGTGTGTGTGTGTGTGTGTGTGTGTGTGTGTGTGTGTGTGTGTGTGTGTGTGTGTGTGTGTGTGTGTGTGTGTGTGTGTGTGTGTGTGTTTTTTGTTCGAATGGCAATATATGATATTGTAACGATATTTTCAACAAAACGGGTAAAGTGTGTCGTTTTAACTCCACGCCACAAGTATTCACCATCAAACATTTTTTTATTTTTTTTTTTGCTCAACGAAGCACAGCTGTGCTTTAACAACAGATATGTAAGAGATAATATATAGAACGCCGGTCATTATCGGGAAAAAAAAGCCTCTGGGTTGGGCTGCGGATTCAGGCAACCCAACCTGGAGGCCTCCTTGAGCAAGATAAGCCCCACCTCCTCCTTAATTCACTGTGAATTGCTTTGTATAAAAGCGTCTGCTATTTAACAATTATTCGCCGGGGGGAAGTGAACAGTGGGGAATTCCCCACTGTTCACGGAGCCTGAGGTGAATAATTGTTTAAGTATAAACTACACGTGAACACTCCAAAAATAAACAAGATAACACCTTGCCGGGATTTATTAGTTTTTATTAGCGGTTTATTTGTTTTTACAAGCGTGACGAGCGGTGCTCGTCACGCGCATGAAAACAATTACACGAGTTTGAGATCTCAATCACGGGATACTGCCAAATATCCCAGAGATAGCGAACCAATCCAATTGCGCCATCATAGGAAGTTCACGTGTAGCATATGCTGATCAATATTATCTTTATCTATTTATCTTTCCACCAACCAATATATCTGCTTACATTTGCTCATTTTACATTGGGCACGAGAAGCGTCCAAGGTTAGCCATTAGCGTAGCTTCCCTGTGGCTATAGGAGAGATGTTAGTTTAGCTTCCCCACTGCAACTGGTGCTACCTTTTCATCTTAGCTTTTAGCCTCGCGCCAGCGTTCATTCAAGAGTTCTGCTGGTTCATTGTTATTCTGGAGGAGAGTAACAGTGAGCTAGAGCGCAGCGAGAGAGAGAGAGAGAGAGAGAGCGAGAGCGAGAGCGAGAAGCTGGGTCGAGGCTGTGATGCAGCTCCTCCTGGGAGGAACCCGCCCTCACCTTGTTTCTGGGCCGTCCCAGTTAAGACTGGGAGCCCACATTAGGTAGGGGAGCGGTTATACAACGGCTACGTCACTCGTCGTTATACAAGCCATCATCCAGAGGGGTCAGCCGACGAAACACGGTAGACGGTAGAGACCGCCGCCGTAGCCATTGAGCTAACTCCAGCGTTTATCTAGCGTCTCCCCCGGGGGGGGATACTGACGCCCTCCCGGAGCAGGTCGGGGTCGGGGAATCAAACCCAGTGCCTTTCGCATCGGGTGTGGAGCGCTCGAGCCCTCCCACGACACCAGCCGGCGCCCCGTAGCCTTCAGCTCGGGGTAAAGACCTCTCTCTCTCTCTCTCGGAGCTAACAGCTAACCTCGGGGGCCAGTAGGGGGGCGAACCGGGCTCCGGCCCCCAGAAGGTGGTGGCCCCCCCTCGGTCCTCACGCTGCCAACTCCTGAGAACCCGCAGAGAGACGGGACGCGCGGACACCGCATGACTCCAGCGGCCCCCGCAGGTCAACAAGCGGGTCATCGGCGGTAATCCTTCAAAATGACAGGCCGGGCTGTTTTGGTAACTATGGTGACGCGGCGATTCAGGAGCTGTAAACACCACAGCATGCCCCCCGCCCCCCCCCCCCCCCCCCCCCCAGGGCAGTATATTATTACTCTATTTATAATAGAGCCTCGTTGATGGCCGGCCTGTGGCCCAGGAGGCAGAGCGGGGTTGGGTCCGTAACCGGAAGGTCGCTGGTTCGATCCCCGGCCCCCGGAGTGCCGAGGGGCCTGCGGCCGACAGGCTGGCTGTCGCCTGGCGTGGCTGACACCGCCGTCGGCGTGTGAATGTGTGTGACTGGGTGAATGTTAGGCAGTATTGTAAAGCGCTCTCCGTGAACACTGGTTAGAAAAGCGCGTTATAAATGCAGTGCATTTGATTGATGCGTTTTCCGATTTATATAAAAAAATTGTTCACGGACAATGTTTGCTTTTTCGATCCAAATCGATGTTCCTTCCTCGGATGCATTTCAACTCAAAACGTGCCAGGATGTACGTTATGCTTTTTTTTGAGGGCTAAACAACATCAACAGGACAGGAAGGGTACCCACTGACCTTTGATGGCCGACTCCACTCTCTCGAACTCCAGGAATATCCGGACTGCCTCGTCGTCCGTTACCACGGGAATCTGAGAGCGTCCGGACAGGTGACACACACACAAACACACACACGTATAAGCAACCATATTGTCAACAGTACTCACACTAACAACGACTACAGTATCAACTTGAGCACAACAACAGTAACCACTACACAAATGAAAGTAACACAATCCTAAACAGTAATAACAAAATACAACACCCAAACACGACAGTGACCACACCAGCAACGACAGTACATTGTAATAAGAGTACGTTTAACACAATAGCAACCCAAGGTGATGTGTGTGTGTGTCTCTGACTCACCTCAAAGATGACACACTTGATGACCTTCCCGTATTTCTCACACTCCTCCTTGGTCTCCCCCTCCAGGTCTTGGTCCACCTCCCCCCGGCCCACCATGTTCTGGTGACCCAAGACCCCCACGTCAGGCACACAACCAACACAGACATCCCGCAGACACACACACACACACACACAGGGATCATCTCCCGCACGGACAAGACAAACACACACACACACACACACACACACACACACAAACACACACCACACACCACACACACAGGGATCATCTCCCAGACGGACCGACACACAAACACACACAGAATATCCCACACAGAACATCTACTACACACACACACACACACACACACACACACACACACACACACACACACACACCACTCGCCCCCCCCCCCCCCCCCCATGCCCCCCCCTTCCTCACCCTCAGGATCACCACCTTGGTCGGACACTTCAGGATCTCCGTCAGGGGGTTGGGGTCGCTCTTCTTGCCCGGGTCTGCTGATTGGACAAGACACAGAGAGGGGGCGGGGTCAGCGCCGGTGCTGAACCACGACTGTCGCGTCCGGCGCAGTGGCGAGGGGTCCTTCTGATTGGTGGGTCGTGGCCCTTGATTGACGGCATGGTCTCAAGGGGCCTCACTTTGTTTTTGAGTTTGGGGGAACATACATGTTCATATTGCCGGGTACGTGCTCAAGTGTCGTCTTACTCTCCATGTCATCGAATGGAAGACACAACTTTGAGCAGACCAATGGGCACGATACAGCTGGGACAGGGAGTGAGGCGGGACAGGAAGTGATGAGGGACAGGAAGTGATGCAGGCAGGAAGAAAAAAAGGAAATGGGAGGCCAACCTGGAGGAACTCCGACCTCGACCGCCGCTGCCTGGCTGGACCCCGCTGGGTACACACACACACACACACACACACACACACACACACACACACACACACACACACACACACACACACACACACACACACACACACACACACACACACACACACACACACACACACACAATTCCATATCACTGAGAAATCACAGACAAGTATGTCCTATTCATTGCATCAACCAAACGTGCCTTAAGCATTCCTAACGTGTGCGTGTGTCCCTTTGTGTGTATTTACATGTTTGTTTATGTGTGTGTGTGTGTGTGTGTGTGTTTATCTGTGTGTACGCGTGTGTGTACGTATGTGCGTGTGTGTCTTTTAGTGCGTGTGTGTGTCTTTTAGTGTGTGTGTGTGCCCCTGTGTTTACGTTTCTCTGCGGCGTCCCCGATGACGATCTTGCCCCCCCTCTTGCTGGTCTTCTCCACTGACAGCGCCGTGCTCAGGCCCTGCTCGTGCTTCCCCAGGCCCTGGCCCTCCCGGAAGCCGTACTTCTGCATGATCTTATGGGCCACCGTACCCCTGAGAGAGAGAGAGAGAGAGAGAGAGAGAGAGAGAGAGAGAGAGAGAGAGAGAGAGAGAGAGAGAGAGAGAGAGAGAGAGAGAGAGAGAGAGAGAGAGAGAGAGAGAGAGAGAGAGAGAGAGAGAGAGAGAGAGAGAGAGAGAGAGAGAGAGAGAGAGAGAGAGAGAGAGAGAGAGAGAGAGAGACAGAGACAGAGGAGAGACAGAGACAGAGACAGAGACAGAGACAGAGACAGAGATACAGAGAGAGACAGAGAGACAGAGAGACAGAGACAGAGAGAAAGAGAGAGACAGACAGAGAGGCAGAGACAGAGAGAGAGATCAGGCCCACACACAAAAATACACATCCAGAGAAATTAAGAGATCAGGCCCACACACACATTAAGAGATGTGTCATCAATAAAGACCCATCACACAAATACAAATCCAGACACGAATCAAGAACAGTGCGCCCACACACACACACACACACACACACACACACTCGCACACAACAAGGTTCTTATGCGGACACACAGGACGTAATCATACATCATGCATCCAAAACAAAGACACACAGAAGAGGACAGGGACAAGCAAGTCATGTTTCTCGTCCAAAACAGAGTGTGAGAGGACATATGTTCTTATCAGCTCCAATATTGATAAGCCTTGTTCCGATTGATAATCATTTAGTGTGTCTGTGCGTCTTTCTCAGTGTGTGTGTGTGTCTGATTGTCTTTCTTAAATGTGTGTCTTTCTTAAGTGAGTGTGTGTGTGTGTCTTTCTTAAAGGGATACTTCACCCATTTAGAACCGGCGTTCTATCATTATAAAATCGCTATTGTAATATAAATAAATATATAAATAAATATCAGTCTAAACCAGTCTCCCCTTGGCCCATTTTTTCTCATCTAATTTTCTCCCGAAATGACGTCAAATGACGCGTTTGACGTCATTTCGGGAGAAACCTCTTGTCCCGCTAGAAGGGCCGAGGACTACAACACACTTTTGGTGGAAAAAATTTCAACCAATAAGGAATGAGAGGGGGCGGGAGCTCGCGTACTGAGGGGGAATGAGGGGGACGGGAGACCGACAGGTGGGCGGGGCAGCGAGCGCAATGCACTGTGGTAGTTGGAGGTTTTCTTACTTTGAGCCAGAGAGACCATGAAAACACTCTTTCTGCCTTTTCTCAGGCTAGGATGAACCGATTTCAATTTTTTTTTTCACATTTATAACACATTGAATTATTTAATTCATAAAACCTCCATATTCCCACCGGTGAAGTATCTCTTTAAGTGAGTGTGTGGGTGTGTGTCTTTCTTAAGTGTGTGTGTGTGTGTCTTTCTTAAGTGAGTGTGTAGGTGTGTCTTTCTTAGAGTGACTGTGTGTGACTTTCTTAGAGTGAGTGAGTCTTTCTTAAGTGTGTGCGTTTCTTTCTGAAGTGTGTGACTTTCTTAGAGTGAGTGGGTGAGTCTTTCTTAAGTAAGTGTGCGTGTGTGTGTGTGTGTGTGTGTGCGTGCATGCGTGTGCGTGACCCCACTGACCCCATGTTGGCGAGGAAGGAGTTGGTGGGACCGGGCGGGCTCCGCGGCCTATCAGAGTCCTCGTACATGGGAGGGGGGATGGCAGCCTTCCCCCTGGGGGGGCGGGCCTCATCCTCATAGGAGAACGAGGCTGAGGGGGCGGAGCCTGAGAGAGAGGACGAGAGCGGCAGAGAAAGAGACGAAGAGAGAGAGAGAGGAAGAGAGTGAGCGAGAATAACACACACACACACACACACACACACACACACACACACACACACACACACACACACACACACACACACACACACACACACACACACACACACACACACACACACACACACGTGTTATACACCTGTACAGCCAACGCTACATAGAAGACCAATGAGCGACTCCTGTCTTTCAGAGAAGGGGTCAGACGCTGTTATGAACCAGGGTAGAGTAGCAAACCTTCTTGCCTTGGTCTAGTCTACTAAGCCCTGGTCAGACAGAAGACCCCTATCTGGTGTTATTTGGAGGGCCACCTGGGTTTAACCAGGCATTTGTAAGTTAAACTTTATACCTTTGTATATCCACAAAAAATAAAAAGAGGATGCGAGTCCCGCAGTTCACATTGAAGGTTCTGCCCCCTGGTGGCTACCCACGGTATAGCAGACACCATGCAGCCTCTTGAGGGGCCAGGCTGCACTGCACAGCCTTTCAACACACTCCACAGAGACAGAGCAGAGCCCATGTCCCCGGAGGAAGGTACTCACCGTCTCTATCCACCAACGAAGAAGGAGGTGCGATGGCGGCCCCGCCCATTGCTGAGAGACAGGAAGTGGGAGAAGGAGAGAGAGGGGCGGGATTATAGCGGATTCTAGGCCACAGCAATTTAGGAATGAGACAACAGATCTGGAAACAGATCTTGGTCCAGGAATGGTGTAATTACCTAAAGTAAACAACTTGGGGAAGTTGTTTTCGTAGCGTAAGCATTTAATGTTCAATTTTAAATAAAATGTTGGATACCCGCAAAGGATGCAAGGTCAGGCATGCGTCAATGTAACCATTTAAGGTAATAACATCTGTACAACATCGATCAGAATAACAGGTATTTAACCAGCGGCTCGGCTGTATCTGAGGTTGGGTTCAGTAGCAGGGTAATTAGAGAAACTAATATTTCCCGCCCTCCGTTTTCAAAAATAACATTGTGCACACAACATCGTTTTCAGAAAAGTTGTCATTTACATCAACCTGCATAAATACGCCGTTGAGCGCCATTATAACTATGCCAAACTCATGGGCGGAAGTGTAGGGAGAAGGATAAAGCCATGCAAGCCAATCAGAATCCTCAGAATCAACAACAACGAACAACACGAGCGACTTCCTGTTCCTTTCAAAACAACAGTTTAAATAATTTTTTACGATTTACCGGCTCTTGTTTTGAAGAATAATCACATTTGTTTGAATGGGAATCGCGACCGTCCATACTTTCAACATAAAGTGTACATATTTAAAATTTGAAATTCGTCCCAGCCATTATACCACAGATACTATAGGGTCTATAGCATATAACCGCTTTTTCTGATTAGTTTAATGTAACAGTAAACTGACAACATCGCTAATTTACACCGCAGCTGCAAATTAACCACACGGAGATAACCATGGCAACCCGTCAAACAAATTTTCTTTTTGCGATCATTCTGCGCTCGCATCCGCCTAGTTGATGAACAAATAATCCCCCTATATGGCGCGAGGTTTTGTTCGTGACAGCGGGCGCTCACATGACGTTTGCGCTCACATGACGTTTGTAGAAAATGCGACCACGGGCGCATTTTCTGGCGCATAATGTGACGCTTGAGAACCTAAAACCCTGTTTCTCCCAGTGGACACGACAACACATAACCGGCGTTCTCAGAAATCTCCACTTTGGCCGGAGCTTTTAGAAATGATTGAGGTTTACACAAGGTTTTCGTGTAAATGAGAGGCCAAGCCGCGTGGGAATATCTGCGTTTTCCCTTCGTATGAACGGGGCCTCAATCAATCAATCAGACCCCCCCCCCCCCTCTGTCGTTCCATGCCCTGGGGACACCCACCTCTCTTCCTCCTCTCCTTCTCGTAGTCGTCCTCATCGTCGGAGTCCCCCTCCGCTGCCGGGAAGCGGGAAAACCCACTGGGGGCCACGCCCTCTTGGCGTGGGTCCTTCCTCTTCCTGGCAACACAAGACGACGAGCACATACACCATGACACGCTCGCACAGGAAGGCAAACTGGTTTTCTTATTCCATATCTGTTCCATATCTGTTCCGCATGTGTGTGTGTGTGTGTGTGTGTGTGTGTGTGTGTGTGTGTGTGTGTGTTAGGGCTGTCACTTTTTATTCGAAGTTCGAATATTCGTTCGAAGGTGGGGTGAAAAGTTCGAATTCGAAGTGTAATTCTCCATTCGAACTGTAAAAATGCGCTATAAAGAAGAGAGCGGCGAGTGGCTTCTCCTCAATAAAGCGGCCCTCCTGGATCCCCGCTTCTCCCGGTTAGTCCACCTTTCCCCTGCACAGAAACATCTCGTGACTGAAAGCCTCTCACACGAGCTCACTGAAACGGAGACCGACACTGATCGTCGCACACGACAGGGAGAAAAGTCCGCTGCTGCGCTGGGCGCGATGGGCAGCCTGTTTGGGGACTTATACAGCACGGCTGACACAAGCAGCTGCAACGGTAACGGAGAGCTGCGAGACTACTTGTAATTTTCTTTCCGTAAGGAATAAAAAGAGCAGCATGCCGTGTTGGAGGTCGGCCTCACAGATTGTTCGTTTATATAGGCTGTGTGTGCCATGGACGACATGCGCTCCGCATATCGCGCTCCGAGCAGTTATTGTTAATGTGTAAAAGACAGCCGCACTTGTGTGTCGGAGCTTCCTCTTGTTGTGTTTACAAATGTGTTATCAAAGATGTGTGTGTTCGAATGTATTCGAATTAATTATGGACATTCGAAATTCGTTCGAATTTCATTTTTGGAAAAAGTGACAGCCCTAGTGTGTGTGTGTGTGTGTGTGTGTGTGTGTGTGTGTGTGTGTGTGTGTGTGTGTGTGTGTGTGTGTGTGTGTGTGTGTGTGTGTGTGTGTGTGTGTGTGTGTGTGTGTGTGTGTGTGTGTGTGTGTGTGTGTGTGTGTGTGTGTGTGTGCGAGCACGGGTCTTTGTGTCTCGGTGTGTGTGTGCACATGTGCGCATTCGTCTTTGTGTGTTGTGTGTGTGTGCGTATGCTTGTGTGTCTGTGTGTGCGTGTTAGTGCGTGAATGAGGACGTGAACAGCGTGCGGGGTCCTACTTGTCCCTCTCGTCGATCTCCTTCAGTCTCTCCAGCTCCCGCTGGCGCTGCCGTTCCTCGCGGTGCCTCTTGATGACCTTCTCGTAGTCGTTGGGAAACATGGGGTCATACTCGTCAGCGAGGGGCACAAGGGCGTCGCCAGGGGAGAAGCCCGCCGGCACTGTGTCCTGCGGGGGGGGGGGAAAGACGACGATTGATACACGGATAAAGAACTCGGGAAGGAAGAAAAAAAACAGGCCAAAGGCCAAAAGGTTGTGAAACACTGAAGAAGCAGACGATAAGGGTTGGGTGTGAAGAGTTTTTGTAAGGACGGATGGATTAATTGTGTCACTCAACATGTAGAATTTGTTTGCCGCGCGATGACAGACGAGTTTGGCCTAACACACTGAGCACTGGGGGGAGGGGGGCGAAGCTACCTTGAGGCTGGCGCCGATATGCGGCGGTGTGTCGGCGATCTGCCGGTCGTCCACGGGGCCGCCTCTTTTCAGGTCAATGACGGGCGCCAGAACCGTGGTCTGCTTCATGCGCTGGGTCTGTGCACGCGCAGCCACACACACACACACACACACACACACACACACACACACACACACACACACACACACACACACACAAACAAGGTATGCAAACACACACGTACACACATATACAAACATACACACACACAGACAAACAAACACGCACACATTTACAAACCCACACCCACGCATACATATACAAACACACGCATACATATACAAAAACACATACACACACACAGACAGACACACGCAAACACACACACAATTAATATGTACTAATCAACTCAGATCTATGCTAACATCAATCGCACAAGGTTGACGTTGGACGATAGAAGGATGAAGACGATCGGACACAGGGTCGTACCTTTGCTTGGGTCAGCGCCGCTTTCTTCACCTTCAGCTGGGACTGAAGGAGCTTGAAGTTCTTGGACCAGCCTTCCGTCTTGGTATCGTTGGCCGCCACCCCCAGGTCGTCATAGAGAGACATGGCTGAGCTGTGGTGCGTCGGTCCGGCTGGGGGACACAGGGAACGGGCGTTTTATCGTCTCCCATCATCAACCGGCTTCATTATCAAAACCCCAACATGAGCAGAACCAGAGCATGGGACAGGATTGAGACAATGGGTTTGAATGGCAGCCTCTCGTCCGACGCAATGCATTTCAACCAGACGGTATCATTCAACCCAGCATTATGCTGGTTTCGCAGAGTGCAAGCGTGTTTACTTTAAGTGTATTAGTGTGTGTGTGTGTGTGTGTGTGTGTGTGTGTGTGTGTGTGTGTGTGTGTGTGTGTGTGTGTGTGTGTGTGTGCAAGTATATGTATGTGTGTGTGTGTTGACACTGTATTATGGAGGATCTCCAACCAGCCAGCGTTAGCGGGTTAGCTGCAGACCACCCCCCCCCCCCCCAACAACACCGGCCACATGTGCTGCATGGACGCACGGAGACATGGATGGCCACTTAAAGGTTAAAGATTTGTACGCACCGGATGTAGAAATATTCAGGCGTCAGTTAAAGAGAATTGATGGTGCACCAGTGGCAAACTGTGTTGTGTCTCCACCGACACACTCGTAGCACGGAGATGTTTACCGGAACTCAGCGGAAGGGGGTCGTCGGAAGGATCGCAGGGTCGGAAGGTACAGTTCGCGGCTCCTCTCCTCCCGGAGCATCCAATCACCGGTTGGATCGCGCACTAGGCGGGCCGCTCCTGTCAGTATCCGAACGCGGATTCGTTGGTAACCGAGGAAGGACCCGCCTACTGTACGTTCCGACCCTGGAATCTTGGAAGGACCGATCGCCCCCTGGCGGTTGGATGACCAGCCGGTTGTCGATTTAAAAAATGGATTTAACGCAACAATGCGATATTCTTCATGAATATATGTCGAGGCGTGGTGCACTAAAAGATTCAGCCTGGACATCACAGCTCAAGGGGCACGTGTGAAGATAGAACAAAAAATATAAAAGATCAAATATGTTATTTTGTGATCTATGATGCTACTTATTTTAACTTATTTTTTACATATCATATTTTTACTTATCTTTATTACTTTATCTTGTATTGTTGCTGCTACGTGGCTGTTGAGGAACCAAGCCTATGAATTGAACTCTTGTGTACTTGTACAATAAGATGTAATAAAAGTAATTATGATTCTGATTCTGATTCTGATTCTGAATGTTACCGCCGCTCCAGCATCTGGGCGCTCGAAAACGTTCAGGGGTTTACTGGGAGTCAAAACGGTCAGGGGTTTATCTCATGGACCTGTTAAAGAAGGTTTATCTAGCCTGGCTATTGCCAGACCAAGCTCAATCGTAGATTGCACGTTGGTCTGGGGACACTGCTGTCATTTTCTTCAGCACGATGTGTGATCAATGGGCTTAGTTAAAATGACTCTGTACGCAATTGGCTGCTTGCCGTCGCTTCCCTGTCGTCATTGTGTTAAACCAGCCAATAGCACTCCAGGGGGAAAAGGGGAATTCACCAGCTTGTTGATTGGCTCCCGCAAAAGAAGTAACTTGAAACTAGAAAGAAACGTACAGCTACCCAGGCTAATGTTTATCGGGTGTATGATGGTAAAGTTTCGCCTCTATCAGTGGTCTATTGGGTGTATTACGGTGAAGTGCGTAAATGTGCGCTACACGTCTGGCCGCACCCCCAGCCCCGCCCACTGGATGACAGCACCAGGTCAACAAGCAGCTCCCGCTCAGAAGTGAAAGTGCCACTGAAGAAGTCCCAGCAGCGATGACGGCCGCACTCATCCCTCTGGATGTCGATCAGGTGTCCACATGCGCTCTGCGCGTCGGGGGGTCGGGGCTGGCGTTCCGAGCGGCTGCTGCTGCTGCTTCTGCTGCTGCTGCTGTCTGCATGTCTGCTGGAGGTTGCCACCGTCGGGCCAAACGCAGGGGGTAAGTTGGATTTATTTGAGTCTTTTTTTTGGTCTCGTCAAAGGGTGATTTGAGACTTTTGAATCGCTTTTAGTTTTTTTAAATTTGGATCAGAAGTTCGAACCAGGAGAGCGAAACGTAAAAACAAAAATCAGCTCACAAACAAATGACGTAACAATATTGTTTTATATTGCAAAACGTCTGATCAGATCAGACTCACGTTAACATAACGACCGCCAGTGAGTTATGGATCACCAGTTCTTTAGTCCCATGAATTACAGTCCCGTTTTTATCAATGAATTATTTCGACCCAATGGAGTGACGTCAGAGTGCCTAATGTTCATTTGCATGCGAGTCGCACGCGTAGACTGCGTGCGTGTTCATTTCATACCTTTCAGATTTATATGTCCTTTATTGGTCTGTCTCGGCTGTTGTTTACGTCCACATGGCAACAGGGCGACTCACTTTTGAGTTTTGACTTTATCTGATGGTGGTGACAGTGCGACCTTATCTGACACGCTTGTCTGGAGTCCATGAGCCAATCACATAAACAACAGCAACCGCAACCCACACACTTACCAATATAATTTAGATAGGCAATACAAAAGTTATTACAAGTATACTTTTGCTTTTTGTGCTTAATTTAAACTATATTTAACATATACTTTTCAAAAGGGTACCTCACAATAGATGTCATTAAGTTAAACTCTAATGTACTTAAAAATAAGCATAGGCTACTAATGTCTACATGTGTGTGTTTGTTTGTGTGTGTGTGTGTGTGTGTGTGTGTGTGTGTGTGTGTGTGTGTGTGTGTGTGTGTGTGTGTGTGTGTGTGTGTGTGTGTGTGTGTGTGTGTGCGTTTTTTGGCGTATTGCGTATGTGTGTATATGTGTCTGTGCGTGCGGCGTGTTACACGTGTGTGTGTGTGTGTGTGTGTGTGTGTGTGTGTGTGTGTGCACGCGATTGCGTGTATTCACACAATCTGTGTGTGTGTGTGTGTGTGTGTGTGTGTGTTTGTGTGTTTTTGTGTGTTAAACACGTGTGTGTGATTGATTGTGGGTGTTTTTGTGGGTGCGTGCGTTCGTGCATGTGCGTGTTCGTTCATGCGTGCGTGTTGCACGTGTGTGTGTGTGTGTGTGTGTGTGTGTGTGTGTGTGTGTGTGTGTGGTGTGTGTGTGTGTGTGTGTGTTTCCCTGTGCGTCTGCGCTCGATTGCATGCGTGTGTGTATTCACATGAATGTGTCCCCCCCCAGCCACATCCCGCAAAGTCCCCTGCGGGTGTAATAACTGCCCTCAACTCCAGACGCTGACTCTAACCGAAGCCCCCGCCGCTGTCAACTGCTGCACCAACGGAGGCCGCTTCCGCTACACGTGCGCGGTGAACCACGTGAGGAAAGCCGGCACCTCCAACCTGGCCACATGCACGTTGGAAAACGGGATTCCGAAGTGGAGCAACCCGAACCTCGTATGCATCCGTAAGGCGAACAAGCACTTATCTGTTATTCCCTCCTATGTGATCGCTCAACGAAAATCTGCGTAATGAGCGACGCAATGCGGCCCAGTTCTCGCATGCATATATATATATATATATATATATATATATACTGACCAAATAGATATATTGACTAGGCGTCGCCTGAGCTGCACCGTTCAATAGCCTCCAGCTGTGCCGTGGCCTGTGGCCTAGGATTGAGGAGCTTGTTTAATAGTAGTAGGCCTACAGTGTTTTATGGTTTTATCAGTGGTAGCCAAGTTCATAGTAGTGGTGCTGCGTAAAGTTTAATCTGGATGCGTCATCAATATAGGCTAACTGCCCCCGTGGGAAAACAGAGTTTATTTGAGGTTAGGTTTAGTATTTTACGTAACTACTAGGCCTACTCTCTTGAGACCAAGAAGAAGTCCATGGTGCATTCTGAAGTAGGCCTACAATGCGTGTAATTCTATCAGTCGACTTGAAATTTGCCGCTTTTCCACTGCATGGTACCAGCTCGACACGACTCGACACGACTCGACTCAGCTCGCATTTTTTGCGTTTCCACCGCGGTACCATGGTATCTGGTACCTGAAGTGGCTGCTTTTTCTAGTACCTACTCGCTCTAGGTTCCAAGCGAGCTGAGCCGATGCTAAAAGGTGACGTCGGCAGACGGCCGGCGACTGATTGGCCAGAGAGTGTGACGAAGTCACGAGAGCGACATGGCAACCATGCTGGTAACATCCATAGCAGCGCCGCAGCCAACATGTTCCACTTCTCCAACTTCTTCAACATGCCAGCTAATAATAGTAATGCGATCGATGTCCTCCATTGTTGTTATGTGGGTTCTGTCCATGTGTGGGTTGCGTATGTGTTGTTTGCGTCGCGTACACAAATACGTCACGGCCCTTTCGCGCAGCCGACCCCGCCCACGTCCAGGAGGTACTATTTGCGGTGGAAAAGCACCCGTGCTGCTACCGTGTCGAGTCGTGTCGTGTCGAGTCGTGTCGAGTCGAGCTACATGTGCGGTGGAAAAGCGGCAATTGATATAGGGCTTATCCTACAATTCAGCCCTACATTTACGGCAGCAGCTTTTATCCAAAGACACTTATTTGGATAAAAGCTGCTGCTAAATGCCGTAAATGTAGGGCTAAGTACATTTGTAAGAAGAAAGAGAACAATATATCTCTGTCGGTACAGTACGGATGTTCGGAGAACCGAGTGCCAAGCACTTACAATCGCTAGGTTAAACCCTTCCCGTATAAGACAAAGATAGCTAGGATAAGACGCTACACAATGCTAAGTACTACATTTAAGTGCAAGGACGTGCAACATACAATAAGTGTGTGCATTAAATGTACATACAGCATATATCCATTTCAAGCGGTTGTTTAATGTTTAATACTTGATTTATATAGGCCTACTATAGTATAGTAGTAGCATTTACTATGTTTACTGTTTACTGGTGACTACTTGAATTATATATTTACTCTTTAATACTTTCCTTATATATTTACTGTTTACTTCTTGTCTCCCTTCACGTCCTTCTTGGTCACATTTCGAATGGCCATGTTTTTCAGCGGACCCCAGAATTGTGATTACCACCACGCCCCACGGTAAGTGCACTGAGCACCCATTTCTGCACCCTATACGCCAGTGGTTCTCAAATGGGGGTACGCGTACCCCGAGGGCTCATTTGGAGTACTGCAGGGGGCACTCAGAAACATTCGTTTTTTTTTCACCAAGTTTCCATTCTTTCAAGTTTCAAATGGTTTATCTACTGATAAAGCCCTTCTTCCTGCCTGCTGCAAAGTGCTCTTCAGTTCACGCAAACCTCTTGAGTGCACCCCACCATTCCCAGGGAAAGAGCCGCTAGATTCCCATTATTTAGCATCTGCGTGTTCCTGGTCTACATTGCACCACTTACTGAAACTCAGCCCTCCCTGCATGGAGTCAAGATGTTGCGGTCAGCGAGTGGAACCAATGGACATGATAAACACAATGTCTGTGCATTCTTTGGCCGTCCTTCGGAGGAGACATAAAACCGAGGTCCTGACTCACTGAGGACATAAAATATCCCAGGGCACTTATCGCTAAGAGTTAGGTGTCTCCCCGGTGTCCTGGCCCAACCAGGCTCATTCAATCTGGCCCCCTAATCATCCTCCTGTGTGATTGGCTGAATTGGCTGCCGTGCATCACCCCAGTGGGTGCTGCACACCGGTGGTGGTTAGTGAGGTCCCCCCTTCACTGTAAAGCGTCTTTGAGTGTCTAGAAAAGCGCTGTATAAATTCAATCCATTATTATTATTATTAACATTAACATAAAAAAGGGTAAAATAAAGACAATTTAGGGAGAAACGTATGAGTTATGAGTACCCCCTGCAGTAACCCCATTTGAGTAACACTTAGCTAGTGAGTCATTCAGCGCGTGCCTTCCTTCGTAGAGACGTTCAGTGATTGGGCACCAGGATGTGTAGCGAGGTGGGCGGAGCTAACACCCAGAAGAGTCCCGCCCTCTCACTAGACCAATCCTGGCTCTGCATGGAAAAAATAAAAAAAACTTGACCTGGTCCCTTGATGTGGCTCGTCAGCCCCCCTCTCAAGAGTCCCCTCGACCAATCAGATGGCTCCAGAGAGCAGCGCCAACCGAGGGATTCACCAGCCGACCCCCCCGACCAGCGTCCGACTGGACGACGCCCCCGTCAGCCCGGCGACAGTGTTGACCCATGCAGACACAGTGCTGACAACCTCCCCCGCGCCACCCACCACCACCACCACCACACCCACCACCACACCCACTCCCACCACCACACCCACTCCCACCACCACCACATCCACCACCAGCTCCACTCCCACCACCACCACCACCACACCCACCACCACACCCACTCCCACCACCACACCCACCACCACCACCACCACACCCACCACCACATCCACTCCCACCACCACCACATCCACCACCAGCTCCACTCCCACCACCACCACATCCACCACCAGCTCCACATCCACCACCAGCTCCACTCCCACCACCACCACCTCAAGCCCTTCGCCAGGTAAGCTAGGCTGGGTGGGGGGGGGGTCAGACCCCGTTGGTTAACCCAACCCGTAACCCGACCCGGGACTTCACGCCTTCACTGAATGGTCTTTGTGAAAGAAGCACCTGCTAAATGACTGAATAGTGACTGTAGGCTACATAGACATACAGTGTGTGTCCGTAGTGTACATAGATATACGCTACGTGACTGTACATAGACATACAGTATGTGTCTGTATATAGATATAGGCCTAAAATACGTGACTTTATATAGACATACACTACATGACTAGATATGCGCTACGTGACTGTATATAAATATACGGTGCGTTTCTGTACATAGCTATAGATATACGTTACATGTCTATTGGTATATAGATATACACTAAGTATCTGTATATAGATACATATACACATGTCTTTATAGATATACGCTAAGTCACTGTATATTGATATACGGTACGTGACTTTAAATAGATATGGTACATAACTGTATATAGCTTTGTTACGTGACTGTACAGATATAGATATATGCTATATGTCTGTATATAGATGTACACTACGTTTCTATAATATATATGTGTATATATATATATACATGCTATGTGTCTGTATATTGATATACGGTACGTGACTGTATATAGATATACATTAAGTTACTGTACTGATATAGATATACACTACATGTCGGTATCTATCACTGTGTGTGTCTATATATATATATAGATCTACGCTATGTGTCTGTATATAAAGAGATATTAACATGGGTGATGGTGATGGTGACGGGCATGGCGTTCTCCGCTGATTCTGATTCCTTATGAACCGACAGCAGGGGTCCCCGCGCCGGATGAAGGCACTCCAGGGGCCCAAGGCGTTCCGAGTTCTGGAGCGGCAGTCCCCAGTAAGACCCAGTGGCTCTTTTTGATATTCTACGAATTAAACAAACAGAATGAAGGGGGCACTTGTACCAAACTGTGTCTCACCGACTCGTTTCTCTCGAAACGATATGAAAAGCACGTAAAAAATTATATTTAAGTATATATTTAAAGATAAATAAGGCGGTACGCCTTAATCCAGGGCTAACTTAAGTCGCATTTGCGTTTCGGTGTTCGGTTCGGACACATTCTGCCCTTGGAATCCAGCTGAACCAGATTCCATGCTGCCTGCTGAGGAAAGTTGTGTGCGTGTGTGTGCGTGGGCGCGTGTGCAATCCATATTCCTGAAAGTTGTTTCCCGTAGACATTGCTTAACCGTTTCCTTGCCCTGAGATGCGTCAAACTATTGGAAGACCATCTGGAAATTGAGACAATTTATAACTCCACCGGAGGAGGTCCCCCATGCATTTGATGATTTATTGTTTCTACAGCAGGATTAGGCCTAGCAGCCTTAATACTCATCAGCGCTATTCTGGGATTTTCCTTCTGCCGCTGGAGACGGTAAAACGCCCCTCTTCACAATGTCTGGGAGCACTCCATTTAGTTTTTGAAGTCGCTCCGAAATACACAATATATTCAAACTTTGACATTTTTTAATTTCAATTTTAAATTAACAGCAGATCAAATCAATTGTATATTTATTATAGCTTTTTAAAATATTTTAACTCATTGAATCTTTTTTACTTCCTGCCACAGGAAAAGGAGCGCGAACTGTCCCACTGGAAGCGCCGAGCCGACGCCCCCCGAAGAGATGCCTTTGAACCCCACAAACCCTCCGCCTCCCTCCGGCTCGGCCCCGCCCGGACCCCCTTCGTAACATCGCCGCCGCCGCCGCGGAAACCGCCAAACGTACACGGAGTCATGCAACGCAGAGCTTGATCGTAATCCGTCTGATATCAGAGACTCACCGTGGAATGATATCAGAGGAGGCGTGGGGCTGAGAGAGAGAGAGAGGGAGAGAGAGAGAGAGAGAGAGGGAGAGGGAGCGCGCGACTGAGTGAGTGAGTGAGTGAGAGAGAGAGCGCTTTAATCCCAAACGGATGTTTTTTGAGAGAGTGAATGAGTGAGTGAGTGAGTAAGAAAGGGAGAGAGAGAGAGCGCGCAAGTGAGTGAGGAAGAAAGGGAGAGAGAGAGAGTGCGAGTGAGTGAGAGAGTGAGAGTGAGAGAGAGAGAGTCTTGGATCGGAGGCGGAGAAGAGACGCCCCCACATCAATCATGCGGGCGCCTACACCATGGGGCGCTGGCGAGAGTGAACAAGCAGGGAGGCAAGCAGAGACATACCGGCAGTCAACCGAGCAAGATTCTGCCTTCTCTCTCGATCGCCTTCATGGATAAGAAATCCCAAAGATTGTGCAAGTGACGATGGCGAACACACAGGTCATTGAACTGCATTGGACTGGTTGCTGGTGTAAACGTCAACAGTGGCTGCCAAAACAAAACACAGCCAATTGGCTGATCTGCACGGTGTTGTACTTCCTGCAACACAAAACAATCCCTTTTTGTTTCCAAATGGAGTTCGTCGGTTGGACGACAGCTCTTGCGAACCACGACAGCTGCCGTGGGTCACGAGAGCTTTCGTAACCAAGAGCACCTGTCGTCCATTTTGGTTAAAAATGGAGGCCGCCCACCCCCCCCCCCCCCCCACCCCCCCCCCCCCCCCCACCACTCAGCTCAGCTCAGGGATTCCCGCTCTCTAGCTCAGGAACGGGGAGCAGAATCCACTGAAGTGAGACACGGCAGCTGTGGTGAAATGTGAACTGTAGCGATGGACTCTGATCCCGGGAGAGGACAAGGCATTGCCCCCAAGCCTGCAAGGCCATGGATTTATTGTTTTGTGCTTTAATGGCGTCCAGCCAATGGGAAATGTCCTTAATTCACATGCAAAGTTAAGTTGAACGCCATTGAGGACAGGTCATTGGATACTCACAGCGGGCGAAAACATCACGTCATTTGGAGTCTATTCAGAGTCAGGGAGTTGTTTTTATAATCGTTTTTAATGATTTATTTTTTATATGGGTCAATGAATCTTGTATGACGCGCACAATGGGGGCGATATTTACAAGATGAACTCAATAAAAGAGTTTGTACACATCTGTAAACATTATTGTAATTTGGTCCGGTAACAGTCTCTAGGGCATAGGTAGAACACACACACACACACACACGTTCTTCCAACAGTTCACCTGTATCCACACCCCATACATAAAAAATGACCTAATTATGGTCGGCGGAAGGAACAAAGAAAAACCAATCCGCTGATTGCAAATAAACAAACGCGCATGTCGTGACAGTGCGTGTGTGTGTGTTGCGAGTGGCTGTGTGTGTGTGTGTTGTGATTGGCTATGTGTGTGTGTGTGTGCGTTGTGATTGGCTATGTGTGCGTTGTGAGTGGCTGTGTCTGTGTGTGTTGTGATTGGCTGTGTGTGTGTGTGTGTGTGTGTGTGTGTGTGTGTGTGTGTGTGTGTGTGTGTGTGTGTGTGTGTGTGTGTGTGTGCGCGCGCGCGTTAGAAGAGCAGCAGCATCATGTTGATGGGCAGGTCCTGGCGTTCCGGGTTGGCGGGGGCCGGCAGGGCCTCGTCTGACATGAGGAACGCTACGGGGCCCACGCGCTTCCAAACACACCGCTCACACAGAGGGCCCCCAGGGGACAACCCGTCCATCTGGATGGGGGGGGGGGGGGGGGAAGAGAGAGGGAGAGGGAGAGAGAGAGGGAGAGAGAGAGAGAGAGAGAGAGAGAGATTAACAAAAAAGACAGACTAAACACTGTAATCCTCTCGGTAAACTAACATTAATCATAATACTTAAAATAACCCATTTTATTTCTACAGCGCCATTAAGATATTAGAAAAACATTACTAGGACACAAAAACGAAGTGCAAACAAAAAACTGAGTCAAACATTTTAACAACAATAGAGTGTGTGAGAACGAGACAGAAGCAATGTAAGAGAAGACAACTCTCCAAGCATTAGCTCAACGACTCGGCGGATGAATCCCAAACTCATCGGTCATCGAGGGGTAATCAAATTCTAAATGTTTATTGACACTAATAGTAAATCCACCTCGGGAATTCAGGAGATCTTGGCTTCAGTTTCCCTAATAATGTATGCTTCTTCAGTGTTTCAAAACCTTTTTGGCCCTTTGCCTCGTTTTCTGCTTCTGCATCCACGCACAGTTTTCACCCGATGACTATCTGGCGTTGATGATTAATGTTTAGTTAAAAAAAACTAAAAAAGGGATCCAGTTTGTATCAACAGGAAGTCAATAAGATCCTGAGAAAGTCTACGAGAAAAAAGAACGGTTTGCTAAAATGAAAAAATCAAAACTCTCGAGCTAGGGTCACCCATTTCTTGCGACCCCGTATGCAAATCAGGGAAGCCCGAGTGGGGTCACGACCCGCAGGTTGGGAACCCCCGCACTAGTCTCAAGCGCCTCACACAAAACATGCCAACACATGTATCAGACTGATTCTTCCCTCTGTAAACCACAGCGATGGTGTTTGCATCCCACACAAAACTCATATCAATATCTGCTGAACTTAATCGCACTCTTGGTTACAAATGATAAAAGGCATTCAGTTTGTAGAAACAGTAAGGAGATAGGATCCTGACCTAGCCCAAATAAAAACATGCCACCACATGCATCACATTCTGCCGTCAGTAAACCATAGAAAGGGTGTTTGCATCCCCACACAAAACTAAAACAAACAGCTGAAGCAGGAAGTTCGGAACTCGATAAGATCTCGAGAAAGCCTTTGAGAATAACAAAGGTTTGCTAAAATGGATCACCAAAACACTAAAGCTATCTCGTGCGAAACCCATACACGAATCAGGGGACCCCCCCCCGGTGGGGTCGCGACCCGCAGGTTGGGAACCCTTGTGCTATTCTCAAGCGTTTCACACAACAAATACCACAGCATGTACCAGACAGATTCTTCCCTCAGAATACCACAGGAATGCGGTTTGCATCCCACACAAAAGAATTATTATGCAGAAGCAGAAAAGGGAAAAAACGAGGCCCCTGTGATCAAAAAACGCCTCCGTCACGCACGACAAAGTTGTTTTTGGTTTTTTAATATTGTGTGGGATGGCGTTAAATCTTGTATGAAGCACACAACGGGGGTGGCAATATTAACAAGATGAACTCAATAATAGTGTTTGTTGTGATGGAAAATGTACTACTAATTACTATTCTGTGTACGGCCTTGACGCCCTGCTCTTCTTCAGGGTCGTCTGAAATGTTAACCTTCGTGTTTTGTGTGATGTATATCTGTTTTCACACCCCGTTAAGCTGGCTGCCTCTTGTTGGTTTGGGCCCGTTCTCTAGACCCCCTGGGGAGCGTTGAGGAGCAAAGGGTTCCATCTGATAAGGCACGGCCGCGACCCCCTCTATGACATGCCGAGGAGCTTCAATCGATAGATTACCATCAGGTTAACATCTTTCCTCAGGGGGACAGCTTTCCTCAAGAACCCGACAGAAGTGTCTAAGAACTCCTGCCTTTAGCCATGCAGTGGACTTCTCCTTGGGAACCTTTAGAGTGACCCAGGGCGAACTCCCATCTGAGGCCTCAGATTATGCATCGTCTGCCTATTCTATTGTTTGTTGATGTTGTTGTGAGCTATCGTTGTTTCGTTGTTTTTACATATATATTTTGTACAAATATATATGACCATATATGTCCGCAGGTAGCTTTTTGAGATTGGAAATCTCATCTGCCTTAGGCGCAATATCTACTTTAGGAATTGCCACGACATTGTACACACCTTTAAACGTTATTGTCATTTGGTCCGGTAACAGAATCTAGGGCATAGTTATAACACGCACGCACACGCACCCGCGCGCACACACACACACACACACACACACACACACACACACACACACACACACACACACACACACACACACACACACACACACACACACACACACACACACACACACACACACACACACACACACACACACACACACACACGTACAAATCTCATGGGGCGCTTGCTCATGGTGAAGGCGGCGTCGGCGGAGACGCGATGCAGACACTGGGCCACGGAGCAGCGGGGGGGGAGGCCGTCTGGCAGGGCCGGGCCGGGCAGCTGCGGCCTCAGGAAGTACTCCTGCGGGAAGCCAAGAGGTGGACAGGAAGTGTGCAGATGGCGAAAGATAAGGAGGTTTGGTTGGTTAATGTGCGCTCAGGTCACCCGAGGACACGAGCGTCGGAGTTGGTGGAAAAAAAAAAAGAAAGAAAAAAAGAAAATCAATGTTGTTGTTGCACGACAATCAAGACTCCCTGAATTCTAGTAACCGTTTAGTGCGTGTGTGTGCATGTGTTAACGCGCACACATCCAGGCTAGAACAAACTGCTGTAGCACAAGACCCTGAGTAAGTGGGTGAGAGAGTGAGAGACAGAGTGAGAGTGAGAGGCTGAGTGTGAATGAGTGAGAGAGAGTGTGAATGAGTGAGAGAGAGAGAGTGAAACAGTGAGAGACAGATAGTGAGAGTGAGAGACAGAGTGAGAGTGAGGGAGGGAGAGACAGAGAGTGATAGTGAGGGAGAGAGAGACAGAGTGAGAGTGAGGGAGAGAGAGACAGAGTGAGAGACAGAGAGTGAGAGTGAGAGACAGAGAGTGAGAGTGAGAGACAGAGAGTGAGGGAGTGAGAGGAAGACTTACCCCGGCCTGGGTAAGAATGTTCCGGATGTTCCGGGTCAGGATCAGTGTGCTCCTGGCCCGCGTCACCGCCACGTACAGCAGGTTCCACTCATCCGGGGGGGTGTCCCCTGGGGGGGGGGGGGGGGGGGGGGGGAGACACGGTCACCGACGACAATTCCCTCCATTCCATGTCCGAGCCTCAAGGCCTCTCGCTGGCCGTTTGAACTCACCCCAAAACGACAACTACAACAACAACAACAACACGCTAAACAAACCCGCTCCACGAGTCTACAAGAAACACGTCTACGTCCCATCCAATCAGACGAGCCTGTGGTTGATCCATTAATCCCTTGGGTTTAATCAGAGCACTACCAGAGTACTCCCTGACGAGGGCTGAAAATATCATCAGAACAGGAATTGAATTGAACATGGTCGGCTGCCAGGGGGGCCGCCTGGAGCTACGGACGTGAGCCATTCACCACAGGAACAGCGGGGCGGAACAGTTAAAAGGGGAAATGAGTGGGACAGGATCGCTTCCCCAAAACCATGCGTTGACCATGCCTTGTGACGTCTACACTCAACATTGCCGGCCGTGCGCCCGCACACTCCTTGGGCCCGGTTGGATTGTTCAGAGGCTGTTGTTTAACAGTGCGTTCACAGCACAATTGAAATGTGTCGCCTGTTCGCATGGTCGCCATGTCGTCGAATTTGCGAGTTTACTCGCAGGGTTTGGTTTGTGCAAGTTTGATCACGCAATTCTACTCGCGCGAGTGTAGGAGGAGAGGCTTCCTTTTGCGACCCCGAGAACCCGACGCAGTTCTTTAGGATTCATAATATCATCCGCAGGCAGAAATGATGTATATTACGCATGCATGCATACATACATACATACATAAATAGTTTGACAGCTTTGCAGCCACAATTGTTATGTTTTGTATTTGAATAATTTATTATAATTCGACAAATACTTGTTGGTTTTATACATTTTCTTACACCACACACACACACACACACACACACACACACACACACACACACACACACACACACACACAC
The DNA here is from genome assembly GCF_031168955.1 of Gadus macrocephalus. Taxonomy (NCBI): domain Eukaryota; kingdom Metazoa; phylum Chordata; class Actinopteri; order Gadiformes; family Gadidae; genus Gadus; species Gadus macrocephalus. The sequence goes on along the minus strand of NC_082385.1, from coordinate 3,476,259 downwards.
GTAGTCATAAGTTAAGTCACCCATGCTAAAGTTGACTAAAAAGAGGAATAAAAAAATTATCTTTTGGAATCTTAATTGATCTTAAAGGGGTAGTTCGGAATTTTGGACATAGGGCCTGATTCCCAAGTGAGCATTGGTATTCTATATCACTGGAGACAGTTTAACACATTTCATTGAGTCCTTCTTGTTGCAGAGTTTGCTCGTGCTAGGCTAGCGCAAGTCAACGGGCAATGCTAGCCTGTTATTAAAAACAGTCTTACCCACTCCACAGTACACCCGAGGTAAATCAATTATAACGACAGACTATAAATCTAAATGTCTGTTTATAGAATAATGTTAGAAATAAAACCAACCTTGCATTGCATTGCATTTTGAGGGAATTGCGGGGTCTCAGCAGCAGTGTTTATATTCCTGTACGTAGGCTACGGCAGCGGCGGACTGATACCTAGGTTACCTGCCGCTGTCATTGCTACAAACGCAGAGTACAGTGAACGAAGGAATTCTATAAGCGTATTCAATTAACAAGATATGCCCACGTTTGGAGGAGTTTGCGATGCATCTGCTTTTGAAGACGATTATGAGGAATTTGTTGTATCCAACGAACCGTACATGTACGAGCCGGTGTTTTGATGTCAAAGCCAGCAGCAACAAGCCACAGTTGAGTCCTTTCTGGATCTCGCACTGGAAATTGGTGGAAACTTTGTGGTGCCCATCTGTACCGTTTATTTCTACAATTTCTAAAAGCACACTGAACCATCATGTTGCCTAGTCGTTCAATTGCGCTTCTGTCCCACGCTTCTCTGTTTACGTTCTTCTGTCGTGATTCGGTTACAAACCTAACCAGCGCATAGTAAAATTCCGCTTCTGCTGAGAAAGTAGTCCCTCGATGATTCATGCGATGCAAGGTTAGTTTTATTTCTAACATTATTCTATCAACACAGACATTTAAATCTATAGTCTGGCGTTATAATTGATTTACCTCGGGTGTACTGTGGAGTGGGTAAGACTGTTTTTAATAGCAGGCTAGCATTGCCCGTTGACTTGCGCTAGCCTAGCACGAGCAAACTCTACAACTAGAAGGACTGTATGAAATGTGTTGAAAACTGTCTCCAGTGATGTAGAATACCAATGCTCACTTGGGAATCAGGCCCTATGTCCAAAATTCCGAACTACCCCTTTGATGCCTTATTTTCACAATTTTCTTTGTGAATGAATAATGTATTGTGAATAAATAGATGTTCTGGCCTTTAAAATCTGCCTGCCTCTATGGAATTTAACATAGGGGTGTCTATACTGAAGAACATTTATTTAAAGCTACCTCCCACACAAGAGCAATGTAATAATTTGATTTTATTACATGCCTTGTGACGTGGCGTTTGATTGGTACATTTCGGCTGCGCATGTATTTTTGGAATTTTAAATTGCCGTAATAAATGATGTTGTTGTTGACTTCTAACATGTCTCTATCTTTGCTGATTAAATCTAACAGTAGTCAATGAGTAATATATATGCGGTAACCACTGTTTTTGGTTTGCGAAATTTCGCCAGCTGGGCATTCCGTGGCATTGGATGTGTTTAATAAAACGCATTCAATACACGGAATGTCCGCTGGTGACGCCACTGAGGCTATAGTAGGCTAACGATGCTCTTAGCGTCCTACGAGTACACCTGGAGTCCTCGTTAGCTACGAGCGTTTTCACGACGTTCGTTAACCAACGATGCTTTCGGGAAACTGTGAAAACTGTACGATGCTCGTACGACGCATTTCACGATCCACTTAGGCTAACGATGCTTTCTGGAAACGGTGTGAAAACTGTACGATGCTCGTAACAGAGGCTATATTTTGTGCGAAGATTAAGATTGTACAGCGTAAGCAGCCACATCATGTTGATTTTCTACCGTGCCATTGTAGAGAGCATCATTTGATATGGGATCAACTCATGGTTTGGCAACCTAACCGTTAAGCTAAAAAGCAAACTGGCCGGCATGCACAAAAGAGCAATGAAAATCGTAGGGAGGAAAGAATATGAGCCTACACAGAGCATCTACGAGCAGGCAGTTAGGAAAAAAGCAAAGAAAATAATTTCCAACTCCCAACACCCACTCGTCAAATATGAAACCCTGCCATCAGGGAGAAGACTGTGGGCCGCTATGAAAATCTAACTGCCTTAAATGATCATTTGTCCCAGCCTCAATTAAGCTGACAAAACAATTGAAATAGAATAATGTGCAATAAATATGTTAGCACTTAAGCACATAGCACTTTAGAACTAAGCACTTTAGCAAATAGCACTCTATCTATAAGTTATCGTGCAATAAACACTTGTACTTTATCCCCATACTGTACATTTCTATGCTATACAGCAAGGTGCAATTTAAGTCTAACAAGCTCCATCTTCTCGATGTTAAAATGTTGGTTTGTCAGGTTGCGTTTGTGTCTGTGGTTGTGTTTCTTTTCTGTTGTACTATGTGTGTGTCAAGAAAGCAATGATGCACTGTGCCCAAGACAAATTTCCCCACAGGCACAATAAAGTTGAACCTTGACCTTGACCTTGAGGTCAGGACTGCAGTCATGTGATTGGCTGAAAACGAGGGCGGCATCTGTTTGGCTACAGAGACTTCCTTGTTGAAAAAAATGCATTTGTGAATCCAGCCACGTCTGGAGAGTCTCAAAAATCCACATATAAATACAGACCAGTTCACACACAAATGCAAACAAGTTCACAAACGAAAAGCGTCTGGTAAATTCAAGTTTAACAGTTTGTATGTAAATGTAACAACGTCCAAATACATTTTTGATGAAAATTGGAAATATTTTTTTAATTCATATATTTATGGATTTACATGTATTTTAAACAAGACGCATTTGTGTGTGGATCAGAAATGTGTTTGTGAAACTTATTTATGTGTATGGATTTATTTGATATTTATACATACCGATATCCATTTGCGGTTGCATTGAAATGTATTTGTGAGAAGAGAGTAATTAATATATAAATCACAAATTTGTGAATCCTTCTCTGTGCATTCATTATTAATGAGACTGTTTTGACCCCATAATGGTGGGCTGTTACTTACTGATGATTATTTGATGATAATTCAGCATTATAGCGAATCCGGATGCAATTAATAGTTTGAAATATTCACCAAAAAGAAAGAAAAATAAACATTGTTATTCTGATCGCTGTATTTGACCCTATATGAATATATTAATTAATTAATTAATTGTGAGGCCCTAGTGATTCTTCTGTTGGGCTTGCTAGTTTGACAGCTTTGCAGCCATAATTGTTATGTTTTGTATTTGAATAATTTATTATAATTCAACAAATACTTGTTGGTTTTACACATTTTCTTACTAGGGCTACATTTTCCATTTTGGGCAAGAATATTTTCCTATTGCAAGTAAAACATAACTTAAAAAGCTTAATGTCAAGGCATGCATGCATACATACATACATACAATACATACATACGTATGTATGTCATTCTGAATTTATAAGAGACAGTAAAATAATTTTGGACAGTTCCCTGCGCGCCGTGCTAGGTAAATAAATGGAGAGAGAAACAGATCCTCCAAAGATATAATTCCGTTTCAGTCTTTTGGTGTATTATTTTTTGCCATATTTTAACAGGCCCATCCAGTTTTCCACAATAAAAATCCTGGCGCCGCTAGTGACCCACACACACACACACACACACGCGCTCGCGTTAGCACTCACACCAGTTGAAGCCCGACAACTGGGTCAGGTGGTGTCGTGCGCAGGGGATCCGTGCGAAGTCGTCGCACACCATCACCGTGTTGAACTCCAGACCCTTCGCCTTGTGGACCGTGCTCAAGATGAAGTCTGTGGAGAGAGAGGAACACACACACACACACACACACACACACACACACACACACACACACACACACACACACACACACACACACACACACACACACACACACACACACACACACACACACACACACACACACACACACGTCACGGTAGGAGGTAATCTTTGTTTTGTAACATTCCCAAAACACACAAACTCCCGAGTGCGAGTGCGAGCGTGTTTCTAGCATGCATGCGCTCCCAACAGAGATTATGCGTGCATGCTTGTACACATGCATGCAAGTACACGTGCACGCACACACACACCCAGGTGCAAACGTGAATGCACTCATGCACTGGTATGCACAGGTATGCATGTATGTTAATATGCATGTATGTACGTATGCACATAACTTACATACGTATGTATGCATGGATGTTAATGGTACGGAATCATGTATGTATGTATGAACACACACACACACACACACACACACACACACACACACACACACACACACACACACACACACACACACACACACACACACACACACACACACACACACACACACACGCAGCCCCCCCCCCCCCCCCTCCCCCCAGCCCCTCCCCTCGCGGGCCTCACCGGCCTGACTGGCGTCGTCGCGGTGACAGGCCCGTAGGCGGCCCACCAGCTCAGGGACGCGTTGGGAGTGCTTCTCAACCACGGCCAGCTTGGCCTCCAGCTCGCCATCCTCCGACTGCAGCGCGTACGCCTGCAGGCCGTGGTAGCTGCCGAACGACCGGATGAAGGGGTCCTTGATGTCTGAACGGGAGAGTTACAGGGGGGGGGGGTGACATTGGGGCTGCTCCATTATGGAAGGAAATCCTAGTCACGGTTATTTTGGTCATTATTGAAATCACGATTAGTCAAACGATTATGTTATTGAGTTTGAAAACATGATGTGTTTATTCGGCGTGTCTCTCTCGAAAACACTTAACTGAGAACTGAGAAAAAAAAAATACACAAACTGGTATAATAGAAACTGTTCAAATCAAATATAATGTTCAGATATGTATCCAGCTGAACTCTCTATAAAACATTTGTAAAATACAAAACAAAAAAAACCCTGATTATATTAGTTTAGTGATCGTTTGACGCTAAAATCGTAATCGCAATCAAAATTCGATGAATTGCCCCAGCCCTAGGTGACATTACCCCACCAGGTGTGAGTGCCATTAGTCGTTACAAGCCGTTTGAAAACCCGCCCTTTTGTCTGTGACTTGGTGACATCAAAAGAGCTCCGAGCGCGCTGCTACTATGGAAGAAATTAATGATTATATACTATGGTAAACCATGATTATTATTATTATTTATTATTTTCCACCACTCTACCGTACCGCTCAGTTCTAACCCGCGGCCACTCAAGGGCGCTTTACAATATTGCCAAAATTCACCCATTCATGCACACATTCAACCATGCAAGGAGCAGTCGGGATGCGTGTCCACCTAGAAGCAGGCTGGATAGATCAGCAACGTTTGCTGCAGTCCACTGAATAGTAGAATGGTGATGACACTAAGGCATGTGTGTGTGTGTGTGTGTGTGTGCGAGAGTGATGAACAATTCTAGAGAAAAACGAGTTCTGGTTCTGGTTGATGTGGTGTCGGCTGAGGATAGACGAGTTTATGCAAACTTCGAGGAGTTGGGATTTGGCCACTCGCACTCCTTTAACACTCACGTGTTAAAGGAGAGGACGATAGGGCCATAGGAGGAAAGAACATAGTAGCCAAGTCAAATAAGTTATTCTCAAGTCCAAAATAGTAATTCTACGGGAAAACGAGTTCTGGTATTTTTCTAGATGTAATTAAACGCAGTCTTTTGCCTTGAAAAGGCAGATTTTGAATGAACGGCACGTAATGAATGACCAAACTCACCCCTGGTGGCGTGATATCACCCCTTTAATAGGGCACAGGGGGGGGGGGGGGGGAAGGTGCCAGATACTGGTGAAAAAAGGGGCGTGGCTGCACTTGGGTTGATGTGGTGTCAGCTGAGGACAGACGAGTTTATGCAAGCTTTAAGGAGTTGGGATTTGGCCACTCGCAGGGCACGTGTTAAAGGAGAGGACGTTAGGGCCATAGGAGGAAAGAACATAGTAGCCAAGTCAAATAAGTTAAGGTTTTTTCGCATTTTTGTACCTGTATTAATCTATATACTGTCCCCTCCAATCGTTTTGGAACAGTGAGGCCAATTCCTTTATATTTGCTGTAGACTGAAAACATTTGGGTTTGACACCAAAACATGAATATGAGACAAGAGATACACATTTCAGCTTTTATTTCCAGGTATTTACATCTGGATCCGATAAATTACTTGGAAGATAGCATTATTTGTAAAGGGTCGCCACATTTTTAGGGGAGCAAAAGTATTGGAACATGTGACAGACAGGTGTGTTTTGTTGCCCAGGTGTGTCCTATTACATTGATCATTCAAACAATAAATAGCGCTGAATGTCTATGCTTAGATTCAGATTTGGGTTTTGCCTGTGCAGACTATGATTATTATAGTTAGGTGTAACCAACATGAAAACCAGAGAGCTGTCTGGGTTAAAAAGAAGCAATTGTGAAGCTGAGAGAAGATGGAAAATCCATCAGAGCCATTGCACAAATATTGGCAATAGCCAGTAAAACCATTTGGAATGTAATGAAGAAGAAAGAAACCACTGGTGTACTAAGTAACAGATATGGAACAGGTAGACCAAGGAAACAAACCGCAGTTGACGACAGAAACATTGTGAGAGCTGTAAAGAAAGACCCTAAAACAACTGTTGTTGGCATCAGCAACAAACTCCAGCAGGAGTGAAGGTATCATTATCTACTGTTGGCAGAAGACTTCATGAACAAAAGTACAGAGGCTACACCAGAAGATGCAAACCACTCATTGGCAAAAAGAATAAAAACGGCAGGCTGGATTTTGCCAAAAAGTACAGAGACAAGCCTCAAAAATTCTGGGACAACGTTTTATGGATTGATGAGACAAAGATTAACCTTTACCAAAATGATGGAAAGGCTAAAGTTTGGTGAAAGAAAGGATCTGCTCATGATGCCCAAACAAGCTTATCTGTGAAACACGGTGGAGGCAAAGTCATGGCTTGGGCTTTCATGGCTCAAACACAACAAAGGAGTTCATCAGGGGCAAGAGGTGGAAGGTTTTAGACTGGCCAAGTCAATCTCCAGACTTAAACCCTAGAGCATGCATTTTACCTGCTAAAGAGGAGACTGAAGGGTGTAACCCCCCAAAACAAACAAAAACTGAAAGGGGCTGCGGTGAAAGCCTGGAAAAGCATCACAAAAGAAGAATGCACAAGTTTGGTGATGTCAATGGCTTGATGCAGTTCTTGCAAGCAAAGGATCTGCAACAAAATAGTAACGCCTCGTTTCCACATACGTACATTCTCGTATGCGATCCAACCGTCTCTGACCGAAAGTCCATTCATTCCTATGTGATTCTCCGTAATGTCCGTTTTTTCCTCCGAGACTCCTCCCCTCCGTAAAATTTCTGTCCGGTATTTCCGTAATATACGTTAAAAAAAATGTAACTTTCTCCGTCGTTTTACGGAGATACCGTATGAACGTTTTTATGTTTTTCACAAAACATGTAAGTACCTGGCAGGCCAAACTCCTCACCGATCTCTTTCCAAGTCCGGTTGGTTTTGTTTTTATCTCTGTATATGTCGATCCTCATGTTCCAAAGTACCGGTCTCCTAAAAACGGCCATTATCATACGCTCCCCCATCTTTTGTCCGTAAATAAATTCATGTCCGTATGTAAAACACTAGCGACTCCTTCTGTAAATTTACGGAAGCACGGATACGAAAAACATACGTATGTGGAAACGAGGCGTAAGTCTTATTTACTTACATTTATTTTAAATCTATCTGTTCCAATACTTTTGCTCACATAAAAATGTGGTGTTCCTTTACAAATAATGCTATCTTCTAAGTTATTTATCGGATCCAGATGTAAATACCTGGAAATAAAAGCTGATGTGTATCTCTTGTCTCCATTCATCTTTTGGTGTCAAACCCAAATGTTTCCTGTCTACAGCAAATATAAAGGAATTAGCCTCACTGTTCCAATACTATTGGAGGGGACTGTATATGTACATTATATATATATATATATATATATATATATATATATATATATATATATATATATATATATATATATATATTAGTGCTGTCAGTTAAACGTGTTATTAACGGCGCTAACGCAAACCAAATTTAACGGCGTTCCTTTTTTTTCGCGCGATTAACGCAATTCTTTTATTTAATTTTTAATTTTTTTCTTTGGCTCAAAACAAAGAAGCAGTAGCCTGACTGCTATGTTCAAGGCATTATGTTTGTATGTTCATGGTTTGATTGCACTATAGGCTTTTTTTTTGTATCGTCCTGTTGATCAGTATATGCCAATTTATTTTTCTCAATAAAAAAACATTTGCACAAAGCAAGCCGATGCACTTCTCCATGTTGATAAGAGCATTAAAACTAGAAAAATTAATGGGACCAAGAAATCAAGGGATATTTAGCATAGAAAAAAGAATTGCGATTAATCGCGATTGCTCGCAATTAATCGTGAGTTAACTATGACATTAATGCGATTAATCGAGATTAAATATTTTAATCGCTTGACAGCATTAATAAATATTATATATATATATATCTCTCAATACATCAATCTCCGTACATCTATTTCTATATATATCTATGTATCCATCTCTATATCTCTATCTCTATTTAGTACATGCTATACGTGAACCTCCTATGATGGCGCAATTTGATTGGTTTGCTTTCTCAGGATATTGGGCAATATCCCGTGATTGAGATCTCAAACTCGGGATATTGTTTTCATTGCGTGACGGTGACGGGGGGGCAGGTGGCCAAGGGGCCCCTGCGAGCCTGTGAGGCCGTACCACAGTCAGGGAACAGATCGTCTTACTGGCTGTGCGGCTGTGCTCCGGCTGTTTCAGCGTCCAGATGTCCAGGATCTTGCTCAGCCCGATCCCGGACACGCCCTGCAGTGGGGCAGAGGGCAGGTGGGTGAACGGACTGCATTCATACAGCGGATACCACCAGGGGCCCCTCAAAGCGCCGTGTAATATTAACCAACATTCACCCATTCATACACACCGACGGTGTCAGCCACGCAAGGTCGACAGCCAGCTCGTCAGGAGCAGTCAGGGTCTGTGAGGTGTCTTGCTCAGGGACACCTCGACACTAAGCTAGGAGGTGCCGGGGAATCGAACCAGCGACCCTCCGGTTACCAGCCAACCCACTCTACCTCTAGCCTGGCAAGGCAACATGAGTATACCCATGTTGCCTGCCCCTGATTGAGTTGTTTGTTTGGATATGCATCCGACTCGAGATTAAAGAGGAACTTTACCGGTTTGGGCTCATTAACTGCGTGTACTGCTAATGGCAATGTGGTTGTGATTTCATTGCGTAATAGTGATGACGTTGTGTTGTGAGTGAGTGAGTGAGTGAGGAAGCGAGCAGGATCTGGCAATTTATGAGACGCAGACTTTCATCCCCTGCTGTTATTGAACAGTCAATGTGTGAGTATTTGATTGTTCTTCAAGGCCGGTTCTTCACGGCCATATGCTGACCATTTGTAAGTGCGTAGGCGTTGGTATGCGTGTGTGTGTTTGCATGTGCGTTTGCATGTGTGCATGCATGCGTGTGGGTGTGTATGTAAGTGCATAGGCGAGGGGATTCAAGATTCAAGAATTTATTTCGACATGCGTAATTTGTGGAACAAAAAGCAGTGAAATGGAGATTGCGACTGCATCTCCCAGCTCTGCAGAGTTGAATAATAATAAAAAGTAAGAAAAAAAAAGAAGGGGGTTGGGGATTAAATAAAAATTTAAAATAAGTTCATGAAGAGGGGGGAATTATGCATTCATTGTCCGTATGGCTTGGGGGAAAAAATCTTCTTCTTAGTCTTTCTGCTCTGGCCTTTTGAGATCGAGATTGAGAATTCCAGAGGGCAAATGTGTTGTCGGGTATGTGTGTGTTTGCGAGTGCATGTGTGCATTTGCGTGTGTGCATTTGCGTGTGTGCGTTTACTCACGCCAACAAAGTAGAGCGTGCAGGCGGGGTTGCGGTCGGTGAGTCGCACCGCCTCGTTGAACACGCCGAAGTTACAGCGGGACAAGATGGCCGCGCCGCCGCCGCCGCCGCGGGGGGCGGGGCTAGTGCTGAGTGGCACCAACGCCACGGGGTCAAAGTCCTCCCCGTACACGCTGCCTGGGGGAGGGGGCAAGGACGCGCGCGCACACACACACACACACACACACACACACACACACACACACACACACACACACACACACACACACACACACACACACACACACACACACACACACACACACACACACACACACACACACACTTAGGGCTGGGTATCGCTACCGATTTCCCATAACGATTTGATTCTGATTCACAAGGTCCGGATTCAATTTAATATCCGATTACGATTTGGTACAGGATATCTCAGTTGCAATACCGATTTTGATTGTATATGAAATCAATTCTCATTGACCTAATGCTGTAAATTGTAATAGGAACCCTCTGAACTGGTGTATTATTAACATCATGCTTACAATATATATTATTTATGGCTGTACAGAAGGTACGGTAAGTTTATTTATATAGCCCATTTCATACACCAGTGCAACTCAATGTGCTTGAAAAAAGATATGATCATAACAATAAATAAAAACATAAAATAAAAAATACAATCAAAAAAGGCAGCGTAAGCATAAATATCATAGTGTAATCATAGTAACAGCTTGTTTTATGGTTCCTGTGGTCTCATTGGTCTTGTTGATATGTATTGCTGAAGCAAGTCAGATAGATAGTCAGGTCCTATCCCATTTATAGATTAGCTAAACCGGCAGCAGCACTTTGAAATTGATTCTGTAATTTACTGGGAGCCAGTGTAGGGATTTTAGTCTTGGGGTTATATGGTCCGTTCATTCTGTTTTTGTGAGAATTCTGGCTGCTGCATTATGTATCAATTTAAGTTTCTTCAGTGATTGTTTAGGGAGGCCTGTTAAAAGGCCATTGCATTAGACAAGCCTACTGGAGTAAAGGAATGAATGAGTATCTCCAGAGGGTCAAGTAAGTGCTGTAACAACAATATTTGGACAGATCTTGGCAGCACCCTGGGATGGAGCGAGAACCTTGAGTATGTTAACCAACAACATAGATGAACCATGCATACAAATAATCCCCAACTGCAAGCTGGATCTGAAGCCCAAGCAGCTGAAGTCACTCATGTGAGGAGCCGGGACCCACTGAACTCTAACAGGGAGTGTTCATCAGATTCCTCCACCACACAGTCAAGTGTATACATAACGGGCTGCTCCATCTCTGGCTGCGAGTGTTAGCTCCATAATCCTCCACCACGTTTTTACATACCAGGCTACGACAGCACATAGAGGATGGAAAAAGAGAGAGAGAGAGAGAGAGAGAGAGAGAGAGAGAGACAAAGAGTGTGTGAGTGAAAGAGAGAGTGAGTGATACAGAGAGTGAGAGACAGTGAGTGAGAGACGGAGTGAGTGAGTGAGTGACAGAGAGTGAGAGACAGAGTGAGTGAGAGACAGAGAGTGAGTGAGTGAGTGAGTGAGTGAGACAGAGAGTGAGTGAGTGAGACAGAGAGTGAGAGACAGATAGTGAGTGAGACAGAGAGTGAGAGACAGAGTGAGTGAGAGACAGTGAGTGAGTGAGGCAGAGAATGAGTGAGTGAGACAGAGCTAGAGACTGAGAGAGTGAGAGACAGAGAGTGAGTGAGTGAGACAGAGAGTGAGTGAGAGACAGAGTGAGAGACCGAGTGAGTGAGAGACAGAGAGTGAGTGAGTGAGACAGAGAGTGAGTGAGATACAGAGAGTGAGTGAGTGAGACAAGAGAGTGAGTGAGTGAGACAGAGAGTGAGTAAGATACAGAGAGTGAGTGAGTGAGTGAGACAGAGAGTGAGTGAGATACAGAGAGTGAGTGAGTGAGACAGAGAGTGAGTGAGTGAGACAGAGAGTGAGTAAGATACAGAGAGTGAGTGAGTGAGACAGAGAGTGAGTGAGAGACAGAGAGTGAGTGAGAGACAGAGTGAGTGAGTGACAAGAGAGTGAGTGAGTGAGACAGAGAGTGAGTGAGAGACAGAGAGTGAGTGAGTGACAGAGAGTGAGTGAGTGAGACAGAGAGTGAGTGAGTGAGCCAGTGAGTGAGGGAGTAAGAGACACAGAGAGTGAGTGAGCGCGTGCGTGCGTGCCTAGCTGCCTGCGTGCGTGACTGCGTGTGTTTGTGAGTGCGTGTGGGTGCGTGACCACGTACCCGTCTGGTTTCCTCCCACCAGGATCTTCTGGACCTTCTTGCAGACCTGCAGAAGTGTCGCCCCCACGAAGGCGATCTCCGCTCCGAAGCGGAAGCTCTGCGCCCACGGACAGATCAATGCTGGATGATTAATGATGCTAGGATCAAAACTGGACTAGTTAATGATGTTGGGATGGATGGCACCACTAGCTAAGGTGTCCTAACACCCCCCCCCCGCCCACACACACATTAGGGGTTGTCTTAGTCATAAGTAAATCATTTCTGTGCAGAGTGTGTGCAAAATGCCGAAACTGTGACCACACACACACCCACACCCCCACACACACACACACACACACACACACCTAAGTTCCCCCTGCTGGGAGAAGGCGACTGGTGGAACCTACGTTCACACACCACCAACGCGGCGGGAGTGGGAAAGACAGCGGTTGGGGAATTTTTGACGAGCCGCAGACACAGAGCTGGACTCGGAGCAAACCTAAACAAATCACTGACACCTCAAAGATTCCTGCATCATTCTCTCAAAATATGCACTCTGTGAACTCACGGTGCACCCAACGTGCGGGATGGGCAGGATGGGATAGGGGGGAGGGGAGGGGGAGGAGAGGGAAGGAAGGAGGAGAGTGGGGAGGGAGAAGGGAGGAGAGGAGAGAGGGGACGATGAGGAGAGGAGAAGAAAGGGGAGGAGGAGAGGGAGGAGGAGAGGGGGGAAGAGGGGGGGAAGGAGGAGAGGAGAAGAGAGGAGAGAGAGCGGTGCCTGTGTTCTACATTTGGCTCGCTGGTTGTCTACTCGGGCCCGTTACATAATTTCAACCTCCGGAGGATACATTTACAGAACAAATATTTCTTCTGTAAAAAAGCTTGATTGCAACCTACCAAATTACCAACTCGGTATTATTATCAGGCCCGCTAATAATTTAAGAACATATCCATTACCTGGATATGTTCTCAAACCTCAAAAGCATACAGAGAGATGGACGTGTCGACTATCGTAGAAACAGACAGCTTCTTTTTTCTACTTTTGATATGATGGCAGACACTTTGAATGTTGGATCATAGAATGTTGGACCTCATTACAAAAGGTAAATAGGTGTGTGTGTGTGTGTGTGTGTGCGTCAGGTAGAATAGGTGTGTGCGTGCGTGCGTGCGTGCGTGCGTGCGTGCGTGCGTGCGTGCGTGCGTGCGTGCGTGCGTGCGTGCGTGCGTGCGTGCGTGCGTGCGTGCGTGCGTGCGTGCGTGCGTGCGTGCGTGCGTGCGTGCGTGCGTGCGTGCGTGCGTGCGTGCGTGCGTGCGTGCGTGCGTGCGTGCGTGCGTGCGTGCGTGCGTGCGTGCGTGCGTGCGTGCGTGCGTGCGTGCGTGCGTGCGTGCGTGCGTGCGTGCGTGCGTGCGTGCGTGCGTGCGTGCGTGCGTGCGTGCGTGCGTGCGTGCGTGCGTGCGTGCGTGCGTGCGTGCGTGCGTGCGTGCGTGCGTGCGTGCGTGCGTGCGTGCGTGCGTGCGTGCGTGCGTGCGTGCGTGCGTGCGTGCGTGCGTGCGTGCGTGCGTGCGTGCGTGCGTGCGTGCGTGCGTGCGTGCGTGCGTGCGTGCGTGCGTGCGTGCGTGCGTGCGTGCGTGCGTGCGTGCGTGCGTGCGTGCGTGCGTGCGTGCGTGCGTGCGTGCGTGCGTGCGTGTACCTGGGTGAGGTAGAAGAGGTGTGTGTGGGGGGCGGTGCGCAGGGCGTTCACGGCCCCCCTGAAGGTGTAGATCTGCTGGTGGGGGTCCCCCACCAGGACCTTGGCACAGCGCTGGGACAGAAGCACGTCCATGATGGCTGCCGCACACAAAAGGTAAGTAAATTAAGCACAATTTATTCATAAGGCACATTTAAAAACAGTTTTCACTGGCCGAATCGCGTCCACGGTGCAAACAAAGGCATATAAAAGAACACAGACTGCTTTTATATACCTACAATAGGGCTGGGCGATAACTCGATTACGATTATTAATCGCGATAAATCTCACGTCGATTACGACGATAAGCATTAGACATAAATGCTTGATATATATATATTTTTTTTAAATTAAAAAAAAACTAAAACATTTCTGATATGGATTTACCTGACAGCCAATGCGGCAGAAATAAACAAAATAGTCAGATCGCAGTTTTGCGGTGCCTAAGTACACGCCCATTCCCTGGTGCATGTCACACACACACACACACACACACACACACACACACACACACACACACACACACACACACACACACACACACACACACACACACACACACACACACACACACACACACACACACACACACACACACACACACACACACACACACAGCCTATCAACAACAATGAAAATAAGAGAAAAAAAATAAATAAATATATATATATATATATTTTTTTTTTAAATATTATATATCGTGATTAATATCGATATCGAAAAAAAAATCGTGATAATATTTTTTGCAATATCGCCCAGCCCTGACCTACAGTATATACAAACGTTAAAGTGGATTTGAAATAAGGACAGTACATGAAAAACATACAAATAACAACAAATCATAAAAGGGGAGGAAAGGCCAGGGAGAAGAGGTGTGTTTTGAGCCTAGATTTAAAATTGGTGACGGAAGGAGCGTCTCTAATTGAAGGCGGCGGTTCGCTACAAAGGCGGGGGCCAGCCACAGCAAAAACCCTGTCGCCCCTCTGTTTTAAATCTAGTGCGTGGAACGTGCAGGAGACCCATGCTACATGATCTAAGGGTCCTGGGAGGTCAAAGGTTGATTAAAGAAGAGAAATAAGAGCCGTGTTCGAAATCGTTCCCTATCATGGATGTACTGCACTAAGTAGGGTGCACGCCATTTTGTAGGGTGTTCGAATTCTCAGTGGTCCACTATATAGGGCACTATATAGTGGACTTAAAATAGGGTACATACGATGTACCCTGCATGTTACTCCCGTATACCACAATGCAATGCGGTCGTCATTTTCCGGAGGAGAAGAAGCAGCTGAATAACCGCGAAAACGAATACATTTAATGATGGAGTCTCCGGCTTTCGTATAGAAATGTCAACAATTTTTTTGGGATTTAACATAGAAAATGTAACATTCAAAATTAGTTAAAAAAAACTTGAACAAGGAAATGTAACATTCAACATCAATACAACCTCCAGCTTTCCTCGTGAGTGCCCGGTTTGTTTACATGATGTGGGCGCATCTGTCTGCGTCGCACAAATACCCGGCGCATTTACTGACGCAAATGACGTTTAGAAATGTTCAGCGTAGTGTCCGAATTCTCGTTCCCTATTCCCTATATAGTGCACTATATCATGTACACTATATAGGGAATAGGGAACGAGTGTATAGGGAACGATTTCGAACACAGCTACAGAGTTCCAAAAGTGCAAATATTTTATACTTTGGTGAACTGCCGGAAAAGACTCAAGACTCACTTGTTCAGAGTTCACTCTGCGTAGCCTCCTCTCTTACCCTCCTCCCACACGCCTTTTATGCACTTATTGTATTTTGATAGTCCTCGCACTTAAAAGTAGTACTCAGCATTGTGTAGCATCTTCTCCTAGCCGTCTGTTGTATACGGGGAAGGGGTTAACCTTATAATTGTTAGTGCAGTGCTTGGCACTTGTTTCTATGAACACCCTTTGCTGCACCAACAGCGATGCTATGTTGTTTCTCTTTCTTCTGACACATGTGTGGTAGAAAATAAATAACCGAGTTCCATCACTTCAACTAAACAAAGAGAGCTTGAGTAATCGAGGAGTCCGGATCAAGTGTGACAGGAGACTTCATTGCTAACCGTGAACAAGCAACAACGAAGCCGAGTGAGGTTTGCAAAGACACTGCCGATCATTAGATCCCGGCCTCTTTTTATACTCGCACACCAAGCTATTCTCCATATTGTATGATTGCCCGCAGCATGCAAGATCTTCTTTTAAGGTAAGGCCGGTCAGCCATACATTTAAGCAGCAGTACATCTGGACCCCTTGATTCTTACACGGGCAGATCACCAGAAATAAGTTTGGGACAGACTCTCTGGCGTCGTGTCAAGTTCCACTTTTGGAAAAACAGACGATTATCTACTTTCCAATATTAATGTATCTATCTGATATATAGGCCTGATAATGCTCAGTTATCACAAAAGTAATGGTTAATTTCTCCCATACTTGTAAGTTGCTTTGGATAAAGCGTCTGCTAAATGCCTTAAACGTAAAACGTAACTCCGAACTACTTAGACAGGCTCTACTTAAACTTGATTGTGACAATTTACCAGGTCTTGTGACCGGGACACCACTATTTGGACATGCGAGTTGGTCATGTGACCTGCCCATATTTGGAAATGCAAGTCAGTCATGTGACCTGGTCACGTGACTCACCGGGTGTGCAGTCCTGAGCCTCGTCGATGAAGATGACGTCGTAGCGGTCCGACAGGCACGGCTTCGGCTCTTTGAGCTGCCACAGCTTCAGGTAACCTAGGCAACACAGCCGCCATGTTGGACGTGAGAAAACTCAACCATCATTGCTCCTGTGAGTGAGTGAGTGAGTGGGTGGGTGAGTGCGTGCGAGCGAGCACTCTCCTTACCATCGTGGGTCATGTGGAAGCCCTCCTTGCTCTTCTCGTTGAGGTCTTTCATCTTCCTCCAGATCTCCTCACAGTCCTGGACATACTCCTGCGACAGAGACACGAGGAGACGCTCGTCTTTAGGACAGAGCAGCGCTACAACGCGGCTGCCGAAAGGTCAGCAAAAGGCACGGCTGCTGGCATCATGTTTAAAATCCCACACTTCGGGGCTGGTAAGAGGCAAAATATAAAAACACTGCAGTTAAGCAAGGATGAGGGAGGATTATCTGTGCCTAATTTAAGGGAATACTTTTTTGCAGGGCAATTGAGGTTTTCAGTGTGTGCATCCTGCCCTCTATACAATGCGAAATGGAAAGATATAGAAAATATTATAAAACATTTCCACTTCATGCTACATTAGGAGATAAAAGGGAATAAATTACATCAAAACAGCCAAAATGAAATTATTAAACAAACATTGGATATTTGGTGTAAAATTGTTAAGAAATTGTTAAGAAAAACTTGGAGGGACATGCCAAAATATTAACCTCAGCCTCCAAGCCTTCAACAGTGGAGGGATATAATCAAGGAATTCTTTACAATGGAAAGGATGACTTTTTCTCTAAGATCTCAAGGAGAAATGTTCACACTAAAATGCCAGACTTCGGGGAGAGCAGACATGAGGACACTTCAAGCAGTTCTAAGAATAAAAACAAACAACTAATCAGCGGATGAGATCATCTGGATCAGGCTCGCTCGCTGCCTGCACGGGACGATCACAACCAAGGACAAGAAAAACAACTTGATTTTCTTTCTCTCTTGTTCCTTACACCTCAACACACACGAGCGAGCGCACATGTTCAGCGTACCGCCTTTTCCTGGGCGTCCAGGGTCTGGGCGAGGCCCTTGGTGTTCTTGAAGGTGTTTGGCACGTGGTGCGGGGCGATGCGGCGGTCGGCGGAGGCCATGAAGGCGTTGAGGGCGGTGGTGACCACCTTGCCGTGGATGAAGCCGCCCCGGCCCGCCGGGAGCACCTTGGCCACGGAGAACACCTTCAGGTTGGGCACCAGCTTCTTGCTCAGTTGGTAGCTAGGGACAGAGACGGGGTGGGGGACGCCTCTTAAAATGGTGACTACAGGGTACGTGTAAACAAACAACAAACAACAAAAGTGAAAGTGAAAGTGAAAGTAATATAAATTGTACAGATTACCTGTCCTCCAGAATCTCAGAACCTCAGAGAATTTCAATTGGTTATGACTCTGCACAACAAGCGCTCCGTTTACGTGCGTCAGAACCCTAACCTCTGTTGACATTTCCAAAATGCCTTGCGGTCGTTTAATTAAGGCATGCTTTCATGCACACAAACCTTAACGCGTCATTAGTAGGAGAAGAAATGGACTTTAACTATGGGCTCATGCAAATACTTCCTATAAAAGACACACATACAAGTGTTTCCACATATAGGATTGGTACCTAACAGAACTACAGCTTGGATTGGTCAACTGTATGACCCCTGCAGCGTTTGTCCCAGGGTCTACCTCGAACTGAGGCGGGCTCCTTGGGTGGGCAATCCCAGTTGGCGATATATTAGTTGTAAAGTAACCGGATGAGTCTTGCATAAACACACTCATGGTGTCCGCAGCCATGCTTATCCTGTTGGACGTGTAAACGAGAAGCACCGAGAATGTGCTTAACCGCAATTTCCTTCCTTGTTCCCATGGGCGTGCGTGCGTGCGTGTGTGTGTGTGCGCGATAATAATATAAACAACCACTGCCGCTTCAATTCCATTAAAAAAGCTTTATGTCACGACTATTGTTGTGAACAGTATTACCAATGCATTATTTCTCTTTTTTTTTTGTACCTGATGGAAGTACGTTTTCTTTCCTTACGAGTTTTGTCTGCGCGTCTGTGTCTGCGTCTGCGTGTCTGTCTGTCTCTCACCTCTTGCCGACGTCGCTGTAGGCGATGGAGTGGACCGTCCTGCAGTCCACGTTGCCGGGGAAACGGCGCTGGGCCTCGGTGGCCACCGACTTGTTGAACGCCACGTAGAGGCAGCGGAGCCGGGGGTTCTGCTGCGCGTAGCGCACCAGCGTGGACGTCTTCCCCGTGCCTGCAGGGAGAGACCGCCACGCACACACACACACACACACACACAGCAGAGTTAATGTGACCGGAGAGCAGGAGACAGACCAGAGAGAGAGAGACCAGAGAGAGAGAGACAGACCAGAGAGAGAGACACAGACAGACACACACAGAGAGAGAGAGACACACAGAGAGAGACGTTTTGATCTATTTCAAATCACTGTTATTTATTCCGGAGCCACTAAATGAAAGAATGGCAGAGAGAGAGAGAGACACAGACAGACACACACACACACAGAGAGACGTTTTGATCTATTTCAAATCACTGTTATTTATTCCGGAGCCACTAAATTAAAGAATGGCAGAGAGAGAGAGAGAGAGAGAGAGACACACACACAGAGAGAGACGTTTTGATCTATTTCAAATCACTGTTATTTATTCCGGAGCCACTAAATATATAAATAAATAAATAAAAAAAAAAAGAGAGAGAGAGAGAGAGAGAGAGAGAGAGAGAGAGAGAGAGAGAGAGAGAGAGAGAGAGAGAGAGAGAGAGAGAGAGAGAGAGAGAGAGAGAGAGAGAGAGAGAGAGAGAGAGAGAGAGAGAGAGAGAGAGAGAGAGAGAGAGAGAGAGAGAGAGAGAGAGAGAGAGAGAGAGAGAGAGAGAGAGAGAGAGAGAGAGAGAGAGAGAGAGAGAGAGAGAGAGAGAGAGAGAGAGAGAGAGAGAGAGAAAACGATTACAAATTTAACACAAAATATTTATTTAATACTGAACGTTTTCTAACATTCCAGCAGACCTAATAGCAAGAATTTAAGAACAATGTACCTTTAAATAAATGAGCAAAACAAACAAGAGTAAGGTCAATAGTTTCTTTTTAAAATATGCCGTTTCATTCGTTCCGCATGTGTGTTTCCCGCAAATGTCAAACTTACGTTCAAAGTTAAATAACAGCTCGATCATCCATATGTATTAAATTACACTTGTAACTAAGAGAACACACATGTGAGTTGTTGATCACATGTTGAAATTATGGTCTCCCTTAGGGATAGGGTGAGAAGCTCAGTCATCCGTGAGGAACTCGGATTAGAGCCGCTGCTCCTTTACTTAGAAAGGAGTCAGCTGAGGTGGTTCGGGCATCTGGCAAGGATGCCCACTGGTCGCCTTCCGGGGAGGAGACCTCGGGGAAGACCCAGGACTAGGTGGAGAGATTATATCTCAACACTGGCCTGGGAACGCCTCGGGATCCCCCAGTCAGAGTTGGTCAATGTGGCCCGGGAAAGGGAAGTCTGGGGCCCCCTGCTTGAGCTGCTCCCCCCGCGACCCGACCCCGGATAAGCGGATGACGATGAAGATGATGAGATGAGATGTTGAAATTATTTGTAACGCCATCTTTGAAAAAGCGGATAACTGAAAAGTGTTTCAATCGACCCGGCTCTCCCCTATTTTGTTTTTAACAGGTGCGCTCTGTTCTTTTTTCCTCTCCGTTTATTGTCAGTTAGTTGTTAACAAATTTACGTGCGGCTCTTTTTTAATCCCTCTTTTTTTAGAAGCGCACCCGGCTCATTGCACACTGGTTGGTTTTATATATCTCAAGTTACTAATCGCAACATGAAAATAAAGTTTTAGAAATTTTAGGAGATAGGCCTGAATAACACCAATTGAAAAACTCATAGGCCTTGTTGGAAAATTAATACCTCGTCAGATGACGTTTATTACTTTTTAATACTTTTTAATGGCCTTAATTTGGGCTAATTTCATTTACTACCTTTTAATACCTTTAACAACCCCGCGGAAACCCTGTAGTAGTAGTCGGAGTAATATTGATAGTAGCAGTAGTATTAAATAGCAATAGGGATGGTAGTATAAGTAGTAGTAGTAATAGTGATAGTTGTACCAGCAAAGGCCATGATCTTGACCACCTGGTCGGGTTGGATCCGGTGGCTCAGAATCTGTTGTTGTTCATGGGTCAGCCGGTAGCGCTCACTGACAACACAAGATCACACACACACACACACACACACACACTTAAATCGATTCATTCCCCCATTTCAAATCACAACTCAAAACTCATCTGTTCCAAACTGCCTATTCCACCTGATGCCAATTACTATGTCGTTTGTGCGTTGTGTGTGTGCTCCCTCACCCGTTGGGCCCTGTGGTGATTGAGGTGGAGGAGCTGTGCATCAGGTAGAGGACGTAGAAGATGTTGTAGTGGATCCTGCAGAGAGGGAGAGTAACGAGCCAACGTTAATTATTCATGATTCAAAGCTTATTATTGATACGATGGTTTTCGAAATAAAAGGTGTTGCGAGGAAAAAAAAACACCCGGTACACACAAAGACATATTTAGAGCCGATAGGGGCAGGGGCAGAGCGGAACTCTTCACAGTGTTAAATACAGTACATCTTCAACAACTTCCTTTTATTTCCTAAAGTCGTTCACCAGCTTCCGCAAAAAAGAGTCAACAATCACTTGCTCAGGGTTCACCTAGACTCTGCATAGCCACGCCCCCCTCCCCCCATGACCTTTGACTTTGTTGTATGTTCAACGTCCTGGCACTTAAAAACAATGCTAGGCATTGTGTGGCGCCTCATCCTAGCTCTCTTTGTCGTTAACCTTAAAGGGGACCTATTATGCTTTTTCGACTTTTATGACCTATAAACGTTGTTATAATGATTGATAGTCATGTTTAACCATACTAAAGTGTCAATTAATGACGTACATGCATTTCGACGTATTCCCTGCTGACAGTCAGGGGTGGCTGTGCAGAGCGCTAAACACTCGGGACAACGATTGCGATTCATTTGTTCACATTTCCGGGAAATCATCTACGTAGAGGCACTCCTGCCGCGCCCCCATATGCCTGGTCAAATCTGCCCGCGCGCGCGCTCCAAGGAAGGTAACCAATCACAACGGAGTGGGGTTGGCAGGAGGGGGGCGAGGGGGCGGAGAAGGACGAAACCGAGCGTTGACAGAGAATGCTGAGAGCGCCCAGATGAGAGGAAGAGTTTCCCGAAAATCGACATCGTTTTTTGTGTATGGTTAAACATGACTATTAAATCATTATAACAACGTTTATAGGTCATAAAAGTCGAAAAGTATAATAGGTCCCCTTTATCCCTAGCGCAACGGTGACCCTCTCTCCGTCGCGCCGGCTCCGGCTCCGGCTCCGGCCGGCCGGAAGAAGGCGTTGTCGCGGTTACCTGCTGCTGACCTTCACCTCGTTGTTGGCGGCGGCCAGCAGGAGGGCGGCGGCGTGGCTCAGGAACTCCACCACGGCGCCGCGGGACATGGAGGCGAGCAGCAGGTCCACCAGGGCCTGGACGTCCGTCACCGCCTCGCTCAGCACCAGCACGAGGGCCATGGCCGCGTAGGGGTGGGGGTCCTGAAGGGGGGGGTCGAAAGCATACGAGAGGTCAATGTGTCGCTGTCAATCCGTTGGCAGTTGGGGAAGAGGGAATTCTTCCTTAACTGCCAAACAGGAAATTCCTTATTGTGATTGTGGAATGTTTGCGGGAGGAAAACATTGTCCTAATTTGACATGTGGACTCTGTCTGATTAAAAGGTAAGGAGTGAGTGGCGGGTGTGTTTGACAGGCTTGGGGTGTGTTTGACAGGCTTGGGGTGTGTTTGACAGGCTTGGGGTGTGTTTGACAGGCTGTGTGTGTGTGTGTGTGTGTGTGTGTGTGTGTGTGTGTGTGTGTGTGTGTGTGTGTGTGTGTGTGTGTGTGTGTGTGTGTGTGTGTGTACGTGGGTTACAGGTGTTGGGGTGTGTGTTTGTATAAGGATAAGGTGTGTGTGTGTGTCTCAGGTGCGCGTGTCGCTACCTGCTGCTTGAGTTCGGGGAAGCGGCGGGCGAGGCAGGACTGGGCCACGGGGAAGAGGCGGTGCCCCCCAACGCACCGCATGAGGTCCTCCGGCCTCAGCCGCTCACCAGATGCATGCTGGGACATCAACCTGCACACACACACACACACACACACACACACACACACACACACACACACACTTCAACACTTCAATTCCCTACTTATCTCAAGCGTTACATCAGAGCACCGGACAAGGCGGACTAAACCATATCACGAGGAAGGATGGGAGGGGGGGGGGGGGAGCCTTACAAGACGAGCCGTCGGACGCTCTCCTGTGGCAGGCTGGGGTCCAGAACGCCCCCGTCCTCCAGGATGGACTTCATCTTGGCCACCGTGTCCTTCTCCCCCATCATGTAGCGGTAGTACTGCTTCTTGTACGGGACGAACTATAGGCCAGAGGGAATAATGCCGCTCTCTAATAGGTCGTCCATCTCCCCGGTTCGGCCTATAGCGTCGTACGTCTAGTGGCGTCGGTGCATCATCATTAGCTGTGTTCGAAATCGTTCCCTATCCACTCACTCACTATTCCCTATATGGTGTTCATGATATAGTGCACTATTTAGGGAACGAACAAACGAGAATTCGAACACTACGCTTAAGATTTCTAAACGTCATTTGCGTCAGTAAATGCGCCGGGTATTTGTGTGACGCAGACAGATGCGCCCACATCATGTAAACAAACCGGGCACTCACGACGAAAGCTGGAGGTTGTATTGATGTTGAATGTTACATTTCCTTGTTTAATTAATTTTGAATGTTAAATATTTAATGTTAAACCCCAAATAAATTGTTGACATTTGTAAACGAAAGCCGTCATTAAATGTTATTCGTTTTCGAGGTTATTCAGCTTCTTCTTTTCCTCCGGGAAAACACGACCGCATTGCATTGTGGTATACGGGAGTATCATGTAGGGTACATCGTATGTACCCTATTTTAAGTCCACTATATAGTGCCCTATATAGTGGACCACTGAGAATTCGAACACCCTACAAAATGGCGTGCACCCTATTTAGTGCACCACATCCATGATAGGGAACGATTTCGAACACAGCTATTGAGAGTAGAGTGGTTCGGTCTCAGGTTGCTTCATGTGACCACGGACTCAAGCGGGTTGACCGGCGTTCACAAGAGGGTGTGGTGGGGCAGTGTAACACACTGGTAGTCGGCTGACGGACGACATGTTAACGTAACCGTGGTAGACTGCCAGCAGACGACATGTTAACGTAACCGTGGTAGACTGCCAACAGACGACATGTTAGTCGTGGCGGTCTGCTAACAGAATACATGTTAATGTAAACGTGGTAGTCTGCCAACCGACGACATGTTATTTAAAACAGGCTAGTCTGCTAACCGACTGCATGTTAATGTCACCGTGGTAGTCTGCCAACAGACGACATGTTAATCGTGGTAGTCTGCTAACAGAATACATGTTAATGTCACCGTGCTAGTCTGCTAACGGACGACATGTGAACGTAAACGTGGTACTCTACGTGTTAATGTCAACGGGGTGGTCCGCGGCGGCGGTCTGACCTTGGGGTCCTGGACGATGGTCCTCCAGGCGTGGCAGACCAGCACGACGCGGCGGTACAGGTCCTGGGCGGGCAGCAGCAGCAGGATCAGTCGGACCACCTCCTCGGGGAGGTCCTCCATGCGACCCTGCGGCTCCTGGAGGCCCCTGTTGCTGCTGCCCAGGAGCCCGTAGTGGGCGTCGGGAAGCGGCTCCACCCCCTCGTCCTCCTCCTCCTCCTCCTCCTCCTCCTCCCCGAGATCCCGCCCCCCTGTTTTCTGATTGGTCGAGTCTCTGGCGGCGGCGCATTCGAACAAAGTGTCGTCGAACATCTCCGACGTGACTCCCTCCAGGTGGTCTATCTCCTCCCCTTCCCCCTTCTCCGTCTCAGGATGTTCCTGAGCCAGAGCGGCCAGTAGGCTAACGTCGTCGTCGTCGTCGTCGTCGTCGTCGTCGTCCCCGGGGTCTCCACTCCTCCCTGGCTCCGCCCCCGACCCCGCTGGTGGAGGTGGGGTGGTACCCCCTCCGTCGCGCGAGGAGCTGGGCTGCTGGGACCCCTTCTGGGGGCTGGAACTGACCACGCCGGTCACCTGGTAGAAGTCATTCATGCTCTTCTGCTGCTTGGAGGGACTCTCTGTCCGACATGGAGTAGAGAGGGAAGGTGCGGAATTAAATTACATTTACATTCAGGGCACTTAGCAGACGCGTTTATCCAAAGCGACTTACAATAAGTTCATTTGTCAGAACAATATATCGCTGTCGGTACAATAAGGATGTTCATAGAAACGGGTGCAAAGCACTCATAATCGCTAGGTTAACCCCTTCCCTTTATATAACTTAATATAGCTAGCAAGGATAAGATGCTACACGATGCTATTTTTAAGTGCAAGGACGTACAACAGACAACAAGTGCATACGTTACGTGCCAGGACCGGCATACATACAATAAGTGTGTACATCAAGGCCCAATCCCATTTCCATCCCTTACCCCTTCCCCTTACCCCTCCCCCTAGTTTTGAAGGGGTAAGGGGAAGAGGGAAGGGGAAGAGGGAAGGGGTAAGGGGAAGGCGTTAGCCCTTACCCCTTCAAAACAAGGGGGAGTGGTAAGGGGAAGGGGTAAGGGGTAGAAATGGGATTGGGCCTAAATGCCTTGACGTACAACATACATTAAGTGCGTAAAATTGGTGCGGGGGTAAGCGGGAGGCTTATCCAGAGTCTAGGTGAACAACAGCACAGCCATATGAAAGAAGAAGGAAGGCAAGATTGATGAAAGAGTACCAAGCTTTCGTTTCTTGGTGGGCGTCCTCGGGTGTGGCCGCCTGTTCGGGGGGGTGCTGGGAAGAGGCCTGGTCTGGCTGAGGACACTGGTGCCGTCCGGGCCTCGGCCCAGCTCATTGCAGTCTTCTGCGTTCAGGTGGATCCTCTTCGCCTTCCCTGGAGATGGACGGAAAGGATCGAAGGAAAGGCATCAGGGGGAGAAGCTAGACGGAGGGCAAGGTCTCCCTGCTGAGTACTGGTCATTAGTACTGATCATTCTTTATTGTTTACCTTTATTGGAGGTTATTAATCACACTCCCTCTGACAGGTTATTTTATGATTAACGTTGGATAACCAACCACTGATGTGTTATGTACGGCAACCCGCAAGGGACAGTTGTTTAGGACTTCTACTGTGTAGTAGTCCCGGGGCCTCTACGAATAGTCAAATCTCATCGGGTCAAGGATGAAAAGGTGGCTCCTTTCGAACATAGGCAAAGACAGCGCTGCTTTTCCTAACCGACGTCATTGCGCCACGTGGAGTATTGCTGACCTCTAGCGTCTCTACAGTGAAACTACAGTTTTCCGAAGTTTGTCTACAACAAGCACTCTTTTGATCCATGCGTTCTTGTCGTATTGATTTCAATCAGGTTGTCGCCAACAGTGAGAATCACTTAGGTCGGACTTGGCCAGCGAAAATATTTTAGGCCAGTTGAAAACCCAATTCACATGTGAAAAAAAAAAAAAAAAGAGGCTCAACTTATGTTGATGTTGAAATGAACTTCCCCATTAGTAGTCTTTCTTAACTGTGAAGTCAGAATTTTATTTTCTTAGGGTGCATATTGTGTGCTTAATAACCAGCAATAAATGATTTAATTTCTATTCAAATAATATATTTCTGAAATTGGTATCCATTATTTTCTTCTCTTCTATTATTCTGCTTTACCGCGTCTCTCATGCTTCTTCGCGTAGAGACGGTAAACTTCGTCGATGGCATGTTGCTTTAAATATTGCAGCCGTAAAGGATTATTGGATACCACTATCTCCTTCCTTTCGCAACGGTTGCTCAGGAGTAACCTATGCTAAAGGAGGGTTAAAGGAAGCCTCGAGGCTCCTTTCCTAAGCATTTTTAGAATTCGAACCACCTTTCCTCCAAGCACTTCCTGGTCCTCTCCATGGGAAAGGACATTTCCTATGCAAAAAAGAGAATTCGTAGAGGCCCCTAGTCTTAGTAGTGAAAGTAGCAGTTGTGGTATAAGGATACGTTTATAGCAGTGCAACTATTCCGTGGCTTTCAGCCAGCACGTCTCACCTGTCCTGGCCAGCTCCATCTTTGCTGGGTGGGAGTGAATGTTGTCAACAAATCAACATGGTCCTCAAGTGAAAGCGAAAAAGCCTTTAGCAGGCAGCACTATGGCACCGCTCCATAATACTGTGTGTTGCTATACTGATACCATGCTTGTTCGACATTATTGTCCCCCACCAGTTTGAATTTTATCCAACAGGTGTTTTAGAAATTCAATAACACTCCCTATGTATACTGATTGAGCACCAAAGTTCAAACACCGGTCGCAAATCTCGCGATGGGAGTTCTTGTTCGACGGTCGTGGACAGTGAACGCGTATACTCTGGCGCCCTCTTCGGTACACTGGATAAAATACTTTTTTTACATCTGGAAAATGTAATTTAATTACAATTACACAATACAAAACTAGAAAAAAATACTAGAAAAATGTATATACCTAGACTAAAACCTATAGTTTAGGTATATAAAAGCCAATACTGGCTTTTATACGATGATAATAAAGTTATTCTGCTCTCGGAAAGAAGATAAACGCTCATTGACAATTCTACCAAATCCCTCAAAAGATTTGAGTGAAACTCTGAATGACGAAGAAGTAATAAAATGTAACAACCTTGAGCAGTTGGTAGTATGTTTTTATTTCAATGCAATTCAGGTATATCAATTTTATCAATATAACACCATATTTCCTACATTTAAAATTCTCCAAGTGCAAAATTGGATTGGGCTACAAAACCACATCAATTAAGGCACACACTGTTATTTCCATATAGCAAACTTACAGCGAATTAAAGAATAGCTTAAATGGCAAAACATTAGAAAGTTAGGAATGTTGGAAGAGTCATTTCCGTATGTAATTATACAGTTGTTACAACATATATGTAAAGGGTGGGTAGCAGTTCGGGTTCTAAAAACGGCAGGGGACATTATTAATGACATAAGGTGCACAGCAATACTTTAATATTAGAGACTATATCAACCACAACCGATGAACAATCTAACAGTTTTAAAAACCTACAACCTGAGCACTTCAAACGAGTTACCTAATCGACTAGTGCTCCATGTTGACCGAGTGATCCATAGATTGCGTATCCACGAAAGGCTGCAACAATCTCTCTCTCGTTCTTCCTATAGCCTCGTCTCCTCAAAACTCGTTTGTCTCCTCGTTACCTCACTGCTTGAGTACCGGCAGCTCGTTGGGCTTGAAGAAGGCCTGCACCATCCCCATGGCGTAGAGGTAAACCTTAGTATCCACCACGATCTTCTCCTTCTTCAGCATCTCTGCACAAGGGGGAAGTACGTTAACATGTACAACGGTTCATACACACGTTCACACAACGACGGGGGAGTCAACTATGCAAGGGGAAAGCCAGCTTGTCGGGAGCAGTCATGGTGAGAGGTCTCTTGCTCAGGGACACCTCGGCACTCAGCTAGGAGGAGCCAGGGATCGAACCAGCAACCTTCCGATTCCGCTCTACCTCCTGAGCTACTGCCGACACACACACACACACACACACACACACACACACACACACACACACACACACACACACACACACACACACACACACACACACACACACACACACACACACACACACACACACACACACACACACACACACACACACACACACACACCCCCCCCCCCCCCCCCCCTCGGCTATGTGTAAAAATATGTTATTAGTTTCATGTTAAAAACAAACCATCTATTTTGGTCTGGAACTCAGCCAGAGGCACGAGGATGACTTCGACGAATTCTGGAGGGAAAGACGTTTTCTGTGATGATTTAACACGGTATAAAAAAAGTTGCCATGCAAATTTCATTATTAAGGCAATCATTTTCAAACTGAATGCGTTTTATTTCATTACCTCCATCACCTGCGGAAGGAAGGGGAGAAACGACAGGGGACGAGTTAGATGACAATAAAACCACAATGACTAAATTCACAGTAAAATAAAAATGTAATAAAGAGAAGATGGTACACGAGTGAGTATCTGAATAAAAGCTTATTAGCTTATTGTGAGTGAGTGAGTGCTGCCCCAGCTGCTGTGTGTCAGTAGATTATTGTGAGTGAGTGAGTGCTGCCCCAGCTGCTGTGTGTCAGTAGATTATTGTGAGTGAGTGAGTGCTGCCCCAGCTGCTGTGTGTCAGTAGATTATTGTGAGTGAGTGAGTGAGTGCTCACCCAGCTGCTGTGTGTCAGTAGATTATTGTGAGTGAGTGAGTGAGTGCTCACCCAGCTGCTGTGTGTCAGTAGATTATTGTGAGTGAGTGAGTGAGTGCTCACCCAGCTGCTGTTTGGGGTGGATGTTCTCGCCGTCGTCTCCGTTGATTATCACCGTGACGATGTTGGTGGTGCAGTTGGACAAGCCGGGATCCAGACAGGTCACTGATGACAAGACGACAGACACACCAATCAACAAGAGCAGGAGAGCCTCAATCCATACCATCATCATATTCATCTTGGCGGAACAGCATGGTTAGTGTGTGGTCTGACCGAAAATGTAACATATTCAGTTAAGGCATTTGGAAAATAAAACCTGTCGCACTTCAAATTAAACATCGTCAAAAAAGTGATCCGTGTGTGTACTTGTGTGTGGAAGATGTACTTTCTGTTCAAGGTGAAATTGGTGAACTTTTTATTGAATTGCTCAATAAAAAAGGGGTTGTGTTCAAAATAAAACATTATAAAAAGGTTATGTGACCACAATGTTTTATGATGGACCATTTGTATCCAAGAGCACACTACTCCTAGTGCCAAGACATCTTGCACCCCGTGCTGATCACCACTAGCATGTCAACAACACCAGGTCAACGCTAGCACGCTAGCACGCGAGCACTAGCCCATCCAAGGAGACCCCCTCACCTGGTGTGACTCCCACCACCTCCCCCATGTAACCCGTCTCCTCCTTCAGCTCCCGCACCGCCGCCTCCTTCGCCCCCTCCCCCTGGTCGATCAGCCCTGGGGAGGGAAAACACACGAGATGAGGCGTCGGCCCCGGTCCTGTCCGCACTAGCACACAGCGGTCTGTGCACAACATGAGCCAGGGTCCGGCAGTGTGGTGAATCCCGACGGCTAGCCAATCCCATCCCTCTCGTCACGCCTCCCTCCGAAGCCACGCCCCCAAAACACAAGGCTAGCTCGCTAGCTTCTCAGATAGGTCGGCCTAGCATTGTCGAAGAATCCGGTTGTTCTCTTTGAGTGCAGACAGACAGGTACGTAGACAGACAGTCAGGTAAGTAGGAAGAAAGATAGGTAAGCAGACAGACAGGTAGGTAGGCAACTAGGCATAAAAGACAGGTAGGCCTGTCTGTCTGCCTTTCGACCAGCCCGAATGCATTTATTGTATTGGCTTACTATAGGGTGTGACAGCCACAGAAGCTGGATGTTTCTAGCTTCAAGGCAAGAGTATTACATCACAAAAAAAAAAAAGAGGTTCATAACCTGAAATATGTTTAATAAATAACCTGGTTTGGCACAAGACAACTCTAAACCAAATAGAAAAAGAACAGGAGTCATGGACAGCGTCAGAAAAAGTACCACAGTAATTGAATTCAATTGAATTCAAGAAGCTACCAGCTATCATTAGAGCAGGTCATGCATTTTTCTTTATCATCTTCCCTAGACGGTGGAAGACAAAATAAAAACGATGAAAGGTGTTGAAATATGTCATTTAGACATTCTTATCTTTGGTGGCCCTAGTGTGAACTGATGATTGTGAAGTGGTCACTTAGAAGCTATACTGTGGGCGAACAAATGGCCCTCAGATCCAACAAAGATGTTAATCTGGTCACAGCTGGAGCTAGTCCTACCTGCGGGGAATTCCAGGGAACAGCATCCCAGTGGTGGGCGAAACTGCTTTACCATGACAAGGCAGTCTTTGTGGAGGGTCCTTTTCAGAATTGCAATTATCCCAACGCCTACAAGGAGACAAGTGGTGGTGGTGGTGAGGCCATGTGAACAAGAAAAACACGCCCAAGAGGACCACACTGGGAGGGGAATTAAATTAAAAGACTGGGTTGAGCCTCACCATCCGCCTCAGTGTTGAGTGGTCTGGTTGTCCTTTTGACACTTTCCCAGGTTCTTGAAGAAATTAAGACACAAACGTGTTAAGAGTGTTAAAGAGGACATTTACAGCAACGGATATTATGTTAAAGCCATTAGAATGAGAGCACACGCAGTACCTTGTGTTTCCAGCGGGGTCCATGTATGTGGTCTTGTCAAGTTTGACCCATTTCCCTTCGGCCATGGCCTACACGATGCAAATGACACAATAAAGAGTCATGTATGGCAGATATTATGCTATTGGATACATACTGATGATCACATTTTACAGTTCAGAACATTACAATACTACTATATTTGTCAGTAGGGCACTGAAAGTCATTTTGCGTCCCTGGGAAGGCCCCTCAAAACATTTAGGACCTACAGGTAAACAGGTACAAATGACACAACATACACAAGCAGCACAGATGACAGATTATTGAATACATACCGATCACATTGTACAGTACATAACATTACCTTGTTATGTTATTGAACACAAACTCATACATACTGATCACATTGTACAGTACAGCTGCACATATGCTATTGAATACATACTGATTACATTGTATATTACAGCTGAACTGTACCTCTTCCTTCACAACATGCGGGGTGGTGGTAGCGTTGGGATGCTTGAAGCCGCTCATGTTGGTATCTGTACGTGTTTGGATCACATCGTTACAAAGGGACTATAGCATTTCATGCGACCTTTTTCGACATGATATGTTCAGGCAAATACCATGATGCAATTTCTCAATGGATGAACAAACAGCGTCACTACAAGGCAAGGCAAGGCAAGGCAACTTTACTTATATAGCACTTTTCATACACAAGGCAGACTCAAAGTGCTTCATATAAACATTGTCATACAATAAAATAAAATAATAGATATTTAGCTGAAAGCTAAAGCAAACATAAAATAGAAAAAGGCATTTTAGTATTAAAATAGAAAATAAAGGCAAAGTTAAATGTATTTAAGATTTAGCAGAAAGCTATAGCAAACATAAAAGTCTTCAGTCTTGTTTTAAAGGTGCTCAGAGTTGGGGCAAGTCTTAAATCCTCTGGGAGTTTATTCCAGCTATTTGTTGCATAGTAACTAAATCCTGCTTTCCCATGTTTTGTGTTTACTCTGGGGATAATTAACAGATTGGTCTCAGAGGATCTTAGTGGTCTAGAAGGCTGATGTAGTGGAAGCATATCAGTTAAATATTTTGGGCCTAAACCATGTAGGGATTTATAGGTTAGCAACATGATTTTAAAGTCAATTCTCTGACCTACAGGAAGCCAATGTAACGATTTCAGAATTGGTGTAATATGATCAAATTTTTTGGTCTTTGTTAGAACTCTAGCAGCAGCATTCTGAACAAGCTGAAGCTTCCTCAGAGTTTGTTTTGGGAGACCTGTAAGGAGACAATTGCAGTAATCAAGCTTACTAGTGATAAAGGCATGTACAAGTTTTTGTAAGTCTTCGGTGGACATGAGCCCTCTAAGTCTTGCTACATTTTTAAGGTGATAATATGCCGATTTTGTAACTGATTTGATGTGACTGTCGAAATGTAAATCTGAATCCATGATAACCCCTAGATTTCTGGCTTTGATTGAGGTTTTCAGGGACAGAGAGTGAAGGTGTTCGGTTACTTTAAGCCTTTCCGTTTTAGAACAAAATACAATTATCTCTGTTTTGTCCTCATTTAGTTGAAGGAAATGTCGGCACATCCATTCTTTCACTTGCTCAATGCACTGGCACAGCAGATCTAAGGGCCGATAGTCATTTGGTGATAGCGATACATAGATTTGCGTGTCATCAGCATAGCAATGATGGTCAATACAAGCCCAATCCCTGTCGTAATTTATGCAGCAACTGGCCAAATCTTATCTAATTTCCTGTTTGTGTGTACAATAAGGAGATGTGTTGAGTCTGGAGACGAGTGGGACAAAGCAAAACATGTACATAGGGAAATGTACAAGAGCAGAAACTTTACTCACGTGAAAAATGAACAGTTTTCTAATGAATTGAAGTCACAAGTCACCGTGGCCGTGCTACCTAGACCCGCCTCCCGTTGTCACAGGGAATATCGTTCCCCTCATGGACCTATTAAACAGGTCCCCCTCCAGCCTAGAGCAGCCTCCTGGTGTCACAGGGAACAGCATCCCCCTCCAGGGAGTTTCCATATCATTGTCCCATATTCCAGAGGGAAATTGTTGGTCACAATTCCTCTGCTCAAGATTACAAAAAAATACAGTACAAATAAAGAACAGTAAATAAATAAATGTATTAAAATATTAACAAGACGAGGGTGTCAATTTGTTGATATTCTTTGTCGTAATATTATGATAATTAAAACATATAAAATATATATGAACGCTAATGTTAATAATGATAAAGCACATACAGAGTTTGGAAGTTTTGTTTACTCTGAGAAACAGAACAGGAAGTGGAGCGTCGATGCAACGGGGGAAATATTTACCGAGGGAACCACTTCCGGCCAAGTAGTTGCAGCATGAAGAAGGAGCAAGTCGTCAACTGTCAGTTTTCGGTCTGGTACCCGATATTTAAGAAGCATACGATTAAAAGGTACATACCCCGACTCGTATCAGGTCAAGCGATGAAGATGATGTTGTCATGGGGATGATGTTTCCATGGAGAGGATGATGTTATGGGGACGGAGACGTGAGGGTGAATCAGACGCTGAGGGAGCTATTCTCCATCAGTGACGTTAACGTTACTGGTGGTGCTAAACCTGAGGAATTTGGTTAAAATGTTGAAATACAGTCTTATATATCTTATAACATAGTGTCATTCGGGGACTTGCTGTGCCTTTTTCCTAACAATGAACGATGGAGCGATGTAGAGATGGTTAGGAATGACAGATTTTTGACAACATTGTTGTCCCTACTCTTACTATTATTGGACAGTTGCTCTAGTCAATATATGAGATAAGTGACGTCAAGAGATATCCGCACATCCCGGTGCTACTGATGTAGCGCACATTTGCATAGTGATGAAACGTCATGACACACCTCCCACTGCCAAATGAACTGGCCGAAAGCATTGTTTAAGATTGGATTGAAAGATGCATTTACTGTGTGTAATTCATGTTGTTGTTTTTTGGTATAACAAGATCCATATTCGACAAAGCAGGAGGATTTTTACATCAATATATACATACAAAATATCTGCACATACTACGGATGTAGCACACAGATTCCTAGTGATGAAATGTCATGGCACGCATCACACTGCCAAATGATTGAACATTTTTTGTCCCTCTTTTCTCTCAGCTTGATTCTTCCACTGCCTCAGAATGTAATAGATTATTTACTGGACGATGGTACACTGGTAGTCTCTGGGAGGTGAACCCAAATTCAATCCCTGCAGTTTTTTAACACACAAATTCACATAACAGGCATGTTGTATTAAAATGTGATAATAACAATAATTAATACTTTTTTTTTACAGTGATCACAACACAGAACAAAGACACACAACCAATAGCGACTCAGATGAGGAAGAAGATATCCAGGTACTGGATGGCTGTCTTAAAGGGACCTTCATTTGTTTGTTATGATTCTTCAGATTACATGATGTTTCTGCCTCGGTCTGCAAAATACAATTTTACTTTTGTTTATCCTAGGGAGGAATATAATGGCTATATTTCCTTCTGGATATAATTGAAGATGGCATTATTTTACCCTGTGTATTTTCATTGCATTTTCTTCCATTTTCTTCCATCTGATGTCTTCTGAATTTCCTGTCTGGGATGGATATTATATAATTTGTGCCACTAAAACCAGTGTTCCCTCTCCTCTCTCCCCCTAGTGGTCTGATGACGAGACAACTGCTACTGTCACAGTGAGTGTCAGAGAAACCTGTTTGGCTAAAATAGTGTGTATGTGATAGCGTAATGTTTTGAATAATAATACAAATCTTTTATGTGGCGCTTTTATCACAAAATACAGAACGTATATGAGTAAAAAGATGGAAGGGGGGGACAAGGGAAATAGTTCATCTGTTGAAAACATTCTTGAAAAAGATGAACACCTTAAACATGTTGCATCTTCTCTTGCCAGGCTCCAGAGTTTCCAGAGTTCACCTCTAAAGTTCTAGAGGCCATCAACGCCTTGGGTGGGCGAGTCTTTCCTAAACTCAACTGGAGCGCTCCTCGGGTAAACAGATTACATTTTCATTTAGGGCATTAATCAGACGCTTTTATCCAACGCGTCTTACAATGAGTACAATTGTCAGATGAGAGAAACAACCATCGCTGTCGGTACAGTAAGGATGAACCAAGTGCCAAACACTAACCACCGCTAGGTTAACCCGTTCCCCGTACACAGCAAAGATAGCTAGGATAAGATGCGACACAATGATAAGTACTGTTTTTAAGTGTAACATCACTGATTGAATTTCATCCATTCATGTTTTCATTTCAACAAAGCGTTAACAAAGTGTGCGCGTGCTCCCCCATGCAGGATGCTAACTGGATCGCCCTGAACAGCTCCCTGCAGTGTCAGAGTTTGAGTGACGTATTTCTGCTCTTCAAGAGTTCGGACTTCATCACCCACGACCTCACGCAGCCGTAAGCGACCTCTCTTTGACACATTAACATCTCTCCGTACGTTGGCATGAGCACACCATTTATTGTGGTTGTTTTTGCTTCTTTTTTTTTTTTTACTATATATTGATGCCAAAACATCCTGCCTTGTCTAATATTGATTGTGTTGCACCTGGAAATTAAAGTGCATTATGCACAGTACATTAATCTTGCATTTCAATCTTAAACAATGTTTTGGGACATGACAGCCACCACACAAACAAAATGGCTTTGCATTTAGATGAGGGAAACGATAAACACCTGTTGAGAGCTCAGATCAGAGCTTGAGCTCCCTCCCACCGTTTCCTCTCTGCTGCCCTCCTTCCCTCCCTCTCTCCCTACTTTTCTCCCTCCATGCTGCCCTCCCTCCCTCTCTCCCTCACTCTCTCCCTCCCCCCTCACTCTCTCCCTCCCTCCCTCCCTAACTCACTCTCACTCCCTCCCTCCAACCAGCGCAACCTCCCTCCCGGCCTCCCTCCCTCCCCCCATCTCACCCTCCCTCCCTCCCTCCCTCCAACCCTCCCCCATCTCACCCTCCCTCCCTCCCTCCCTCCCTCCAACCCTCCCTCCATCTCACCCTCCTTCCGTCGCGGCCGCCCTCCCTCACTCACTCATACGTGTTTGACTCCTCCTCTGCTGCCCCCTCTCCCTCACTCACTCACTCGTTCACCCTCCCTCCCTCCTCCCCTGTCTCCCTCCTATTCTTCCTCCACGCCGCCCTCCTTCTCTGCTGCGCTCTCTCCCTCACGCGTTCACCCTCCCTCTGTCCCTCACCCTCCCTCCAGCCCGCCCTCACCCTCTCCCCCCCCCCCCCCCCCCCTCACTGTGTGCCGGTAGTGTGGTTTAAAAAAAATCCCCCGGTGGCAGACTCATGGCACCTCGCCCTCCGCTGATTACATCGGCGCTGTCTGCCGCTAAGTTCCGTCTGGGCTGAACTCCATTAATCACGTCGACTGCAGAGCACCAACATCTGCTGCGGGCCACGCCTGAGAGTAATGTGTTTGTCACCTGGTGGTTGTTAACGTGCAAAGGTTCTCGCGTTAAGAGCGAGTGCTTACCAATAATTTAGGTTGGCAAAGCCCCGTGGGTGAATGTAAAATGAGAGCTTTTGTTTTAATGAAGTCGATCTATTCTTGCCATCCTTTTGAGATGTGTAGTACGGTTTTTAATTTCATGAAAATAAGAGTAAAGGACTGCTCGCTAACATTTCCTTATACGGCAGATTCCTGCATTGCAGTGACCAAGATTCCCCGGATCCAGTCATCAACTATGAGGTATTCCACATCTAGGATTCATCTGTGAAACCGCTCAAACGCGAAGCTGCCTCAGCAAAGATTAGTGCCACTAGTGTAGTACAAAGTACATTCATTTAGAAGTTACCGTTTCCTTGTGATGTCAGCAGATTACTAACTATATTTTAACGAAAACCTTTTACGCATACAAGAACTTGCATATGTAATCATTTAGAAACTTTTGTTGAAAGCAGCTAGCGGTGTACTACAGATACGAAACAGGTTCCGAATGCAATAGTGGCAGCAGCTCAAAGTTAAACTCCTTAAAGCTCAAAGGTTACCTTGCATGGTTGCTTTGGACAAAAGCGTCGGCCTAATACCCTGAATGTAAATTTGAATGATTGGGAATCTAACACAGTACCTTTTGGGTCATCTCTTTCTGTCTCTGGTCCCAGCTCGTCCTGAGGAAGTGGAGCGAACTCATTCCCGGGGGAGAGTTCCGCTGCTTCGTCAAAGAAAACAAACTTATCGGTAAACCTCATTTCAAATTTCCTCTGGCCCAGATAAAGTGCTTGTTTTACATCACATACTGCGATTGTGGCATCGGGTGTCGAGAAATGTTTTTTTGGGGCGAGCCTTGCTTCTCGGTTTGAGGTTGCATTAACACTGATGGTAAAACGGCAATATTTAAGATGGTGTACTTTAGGTCGGATTTCTTCCTGGAAAGAAAGTGACGAATTACAACTGCACACATTTTCACAAACTTGGGATTCTTGTTCGCCTCCGTGTGATGATCCAGAGGCTTTGTGGTCTGCTGCTTCCTCTCAGGGATCTGCCAGAGGGACTACACTCAGTACTACCACCACATCTCCAATCAGGAGGAGAACGTCTGCCAGGCCATCCAGACCTTCTTCCAGGAGCATATCCGCTACAACTTCCCAGACGAGGACTGTGAGTTCCTGGGGAGGGGGGGGGCGGGGAAGGGTCTGGTTAGGCTTCATGTAGATCTATGAAATGATAATCAGACGTTAGACTATGCTGTTGCTGAACTTCTGGGGCGAGACTGCACAGCACCTGGGCAGGAAACCAGTAGGTGTTAGGGGGCGGAGTCACGCAGTGTTTCCTGTTTTGTTACGGAGATATTTTTCGGAAGATGTACTCATTTGAGGGTGCAAGATGGAGTTTTCAGAAGACTATTTTAACAAAAATGTATTTCTACAGTGGTTTGGTTTTAAACCTTTTCAGACCCTTTTTCTAAGTGGTGTCCAAACAGGACGTTAACCCTAACCCTAACCGGCTACGTGAAAAGTTTAGTAGTTTACCAGTTTGCGTTCGCTGTTGGCCAAGGAGGGATTCCAACAATGGGTAGAAAACATGCTCTCGTTTTAGTTATCAGTCCTCTTCTGGATCGGCTATGCCATGTTTGATGTGGATCCATCCGTCACGTTGTTTCCAGTAGAGTCCAATTCCATGTCACGCGTGTCTAAAGATCCCTGCCCTTCCAGCAACATGATTGGCCGAAAATAAATAAATAAATAAAGCGAAAGAAAATGAAGCGCTGTGTTGACCCAGACTTGAGCTTGTCTGCAATTAGACTTTAGATGTTAATCTAAAGCCTGATTTGTGAGAGTAGTAAACGGATGAAGTAGCTCTGCTGCTATCCACCAATCGAGTTCCTATGAGACCGAGTGGCAGCTCTGACGTGTGTCTCTCGCACAAACCAAGCCAAGTATGGTGTGAATCGACGGCGAGCCGCCTGCAATGCATCCACAAGAACTCATGTTCTTAAGTCTCTGGTGACTCAGCCAGAAAATACAGCAGGCTGCAAAGTGCCCCAGTACTTTGTCAAAAAGCCGTTATGTAACAGGGCCCAAAACGATCCCCAAACCACCTCAACAATGCTTTCAATATGAAAGCCATTACTCACTTTCGCCGCGCTGTCACAAAGAGAAATTTCGGTTCATTTATTGTACTTTCAGACAAACGGGTGATTTAGCGGCTGCATTGAGAAGGAGCCCCAGGGGAGCCTCGCCTAATTGCAGTGCATTAGCTGGCACTCATTTTTGAAGTGACACATTTCGGTTTTCTAACGCAGTGCTGTTTCTGTCTTTTGCATTAGCATGCACTCATTTTGAAGTGACACACTTCGGCTTTCTAACACAGTTGTTGTTTGTGTCTTTTGTTTGTTTCCACAGTTGTGTTGGATGTGTACAGAGACAGCTGCGTAAGTGATCTAGCCCCCGATATCACCTCAAGGCTGATTCCCCGTCCAGTCCTACCATACACGTAGCGGACTCTGATAGCATCCCTGGATACAAAGATTATGCAAAAAAACGGCGTTAGTGGATGTCTTTCTATGTCTTCTTTTGTGACTGCAAGTACTTCGCTTTCACGTACCTGTGTTGCGTTTAGCTTTCACATTTGGACACTTTTGACATGGTACTGTAAGGCTGCTACACAGAAACACTTTTGGTCATCAAGTGCGCCTGCTTAATTGAGAATTATGAATTGTGCATTATTCTGTAGTCCACCTTTTTATATATATATATATATATGTGTGTGTGTGTGTGTGTGTGTGTGTGTGTGTGTGTGTGTGTGTGTGTGTGTGTGTGTGTGTGTGTGTGTGTGTGTGTGTGTGTGTGTGTGTGTGTGTGTGTGTTGTAGGGACGGGTGTGGCTCATCGACATCAACCCCTTCGGCCTGGTGACCGACTCGTTGCTGTTCTCGTGGGAGGAGCTTACATCCGGGAACCCGCTCTCGGCCAATCAGCAGGAAGGGGAACAAGCCCAGCAACAGGTGATGACTGAATATTATTGGCCAATACACGACTGTGCCTGGCACTGTCCCCAAGCTCCTGATTGGTTGTTTTTATAATTCTCTGGCACCGGAACGGAGCAGGGAGATGATTACATTGGATACACTCTTCATTTAAAAAAACAACTCTCCTTGGAATAGCAAAAGTGTGTGTGTGTGTGTGTGTGTGTGTGTGTGTGTGTGTGTGTGTGTGTGTGTGTGTGTGTGTGTGTGTGTGTGTGTGTGTGTGTGTGTGTGTGTGTGTGTGTGTGTGTGTGTGTGTGTTCTAACATTGTTATTTTGTGCGTGTGTTCTAACATTGTTATTTTGTGTGTGTGTTCTAACATTGTCCTTGTGTGTGTGTCTGTGTGTAGGAGGGCCCAGCGTTCCGCCACACCACCAGCGAGGTGACGGTACAGCCCAGCCCGTGTCTGAGTTACCGGATCCCGCGGGACTTTGTCGACCTCACCACCGGCGAAGACGCCTACAAACTCATCGACTTCCTCAAACTGGTAAAAGACCCCCCCCCGTTTCCCCCAGCAGGTGTGATGTTGGTTGGTGTCTGATCCATCTATAAGCCCATACCAGTGGACCCTACCGACTGGTTAAAGAGGGGGTGCTACGCCACCAGGTGTGAGAGTGATTAGCCGTTACAAGTCTTCTGAAGATCTGCCTATGACTGTGTTTTAGTGACGCATCACATGTGGGCGTGTCCACCTAGATGTACGATGGATAGATGAGCGCCGTTTGCTACAGTCGACTGGGTGGGCCGGTGGACTGATATATCCAGGGTACATCGAGGTGGACACGCCCAATTGTGATGTCTCTAGGGCACAGCGACGGGGCAGATTTTCAACCGGCTTGTGGCGGCTAATCACACTCGCACCCGGTGGCGTAACATCACCCCTTTAACGGATCTATCCGTCATATAGGGCGGGAACTCCCAGGTGTTGATTTTGTAGAGGCTACTCGACCTCTGTTCTAACCGTCACTGGGGCTAGCATAACATTAGCGGTAGCGTCTTTTCAGCGCTACGTTCCGTCTATCTTCTCTCCGCAGAAGAAGAACCAACAGGAGGCGTCCGAAGAGGAGGAGGAGGAGGAGCAGCAGGACGAAGAGGCGCCGCAGTGACGCGCACCAAACCGCACACCAGTCACCCCTTAGCTTGTTAACCATACTGCTAACCTAGCCAACCCCACCCCATAGGGCCCCAATGAGTCCAGACGATTAGCTTCTAGCGTCGCTAGCATGCATGCTCTCGCTGTTCCTTGTTACAAAAGTCTTATAGGTGTTTTCTCCTTGTTTTGTTTCATGTATTGATGGGTGGGAGGTTTTGTGTCCTGTACAACTTAAACTTTATTGACCTTTTTATTCATACAATTTGCCAACATGTAAGGCTGTTTGGTAAAGTCCCACCTTAGCTGTAAGGCTGAAGGTTACAATGTGTTCTTTAAGAAGGCAACTGCAGATACACGTTTTTCAAATCAGACCAACGTTTAACCACGTTAAATGTTACGAAAATTTGCTCTCACCCCACTGGGAATGCGATTGAGACATGTGCTTTTGTGGCATGAATGTTGTTTTCATTTCCGGTGCAGGGATACTGATCTAGTTACATAGCGACTCGGTTAAAACCTGAGGGATCACAGTACAGTGGATGCTTTTTCAGGCAATAAAAAGTGTTCATGGCTGAGCTTTGAGTTGTACGGTAGCCTCTTATAACCATTCCAAGTTAATTTACCGCAGATAAAGGGGCGGTTGTATTCCCCGGGGAGGCGGGGTATCAAGGGCTCCCCTTCCTGATGTGTTTTACCCGTTTCGAGAGTGTTTCCTCCACAACATCTATTAAAACCTGTATTGATTCGTCTCACACAGACTTGCCCCTGCTGCAATAAACTTGAATATTAAGAATTGATTGTCCTTTTTTATGTAACATTTCTTATTATGTGCCTGGGGTAAATGGGCCTTAGCGACACCGTGGAGACGCCGTTGTTTTTGTTATTGCGCTGTTTATTTCTCCAGGGGATTGATCGATTAATGCTGCCCGGAAGTTGCCTGCTAGTCTGGGCTAATGTGGTAGAATTGACTTTGCCTGATAAACTAAGATGTTCTGTGGCAAAGTTGGATCAGCATTTTTTTTGAGGGGGTCACTGTGTCTTTATGGACACATGCATGCGTTTTTTATGGCTATTTCAAAGTTTTCGGTCATTAAACATTACACAATCTAGTTGCCCCAGTCGAGTTTTTCAACAATATTTTTCCTTGTTAAATTTCAATAAAATTAATAATTGATCTAATTAAAAAAAAAATACAGGTAAGAGGCAATAGCTATATATATATAGCCATGTATATTTATATATTTTTTCTTATTAGATTAATTATTAATTAATTCTTATTGACATTTAACAAGAAAAATTAACGTTGAAAAGCTCAACTTGGGTAACTAGGGGCCGACTGTGTTGCAACGCGTCGAAAAAAGACGAAAATCCTGGACCTGCCGCAGCTACACCACAGACCCTTTTGTCACACCACAGGCTCCAGCGCCGGGGCTGCAGCTGGATGCTATTGGTTGATCTTGACCGGAGGTTACTTGCACCGCTCCCTAGCCTCCACCTGGGGGCGCTGTTTTCTCAAAACGACGCAACATGCTTCAATTGGCGCGGACAGTTGATCGATTAAACGTCAGTGACACAGTGTACCACTTATTAAAAACATGTAGTGTTGCACTGTACATTGGCGGTAGCCTGCGACTATTGACGTTATTCCGATCGGAAAGCTTGCCACGGACACACGGCACTGTCTGAATCCCGCAGAAGGGAGACGGTGACCGCAGGCCGACTTCAGCGAAGGATAATGCAGCAAAATAAAGTGTAAGTCGCGCAGCGGGATGGGTTCCCTTCTGAGAGGCTTCCTCACCCCTCCTCCTCCGTCGTACCTCTCACTCCCCATTTTGTGATATAGCCTACGTGAGTCGGCGTGTAGACATGCTGCTGCTGTCACGTCACACATATTTTTGCTCCGTGATGTTTGGGTGTTTCGTTATGGAAAAGGAGGATGGGGTTGCAAAGTGAAGGGATTCGCTGACTCAGAGATGTACGTGTGTGTGTGTGTGTGTGTGCTGTGTGTGTGTGTGTGTGTGTGTGTGTGTGTGTGTGTGTGTGTGTGTGTGTGTGTGTGTGTGTGTGTGTGTGTGTGTGTGTGTGTGGATCCTGTACAAACCAGGGGTGTCTGTGTCTCAAAGGCTTTTTTTTTGTGTGCGCGTGTGTTTGCGTGTGTGTGTATGTGTGTTGTGAAGACAGAACCTGCAGTAGTTTGCAGCTGGAATACTCATGAGCAGAGAACTCGTGCACCAGCAATAGATCGCGCGCTGTGCAACAACAACACGCAAAATAAACATACACAAAAAAGACAAATTGAACGCAACAGACCTCCACACGTGTTGCGTCATTTTCGCAAATTACACACACACGGGTAAACAAACCACAAACCGAATCAGACTAAAACGGATTTGGATTCAAGACGCGCCCTCTTCCATCTGTTTTGGAGGTGTGTTGGGGGGAGGGAGGGAGGATGGGGAGGGGGATGGGGAGAGTTAAATCTAAAGTGTATCCCTGAATCCAACGTCAGGGTCTTTTTTATTTGGTGCAGTGCGAAGCAGAGTACCGCGTCCACCGCGAAAGTGCGCTCACAGAAACCGCCTCCCTCCTCCCTCCCTCCCCCCGTCTCTCCCCCTCTCCTTCTCTCTCCCTCTCCTTCTCTCTCCCTCTCTCTCTCCCCCTCTCTCCCTTTCCCACTCTCTCCCCCTCCTTCTCTCACCCTCTTTCTCTCTCTCTCTCTCCATCTCGCCGTGTCTCTCCCCCCCCCCCTCTCTCTCTCTCTCTCTCTCTCTCTCTCTCTCTCTCTCTCTCTCTCTCTCTCTCTCTCTCTCTCTCTCTCTCTCTCTCTCTCTCTCTCTCTCTCCCTCTCTCCCTTTCCCACTCTCTCCCTCTCTTTCTCTCACCTCTCTCTCTCTTCTCCCTCTCGCCCTTTCTCTCCGTCCCCCCCTCTCTCTCTCCACCTATCCCTCTCTCACCCTCTCCCCATCTTTCCCTCTCTCCCTCTCTCCCTCTCCCCATCTCTCCCTCTCTCCCCTATCTCCCTCTCTCTCCCCTCTCCCCGTCTCTCACTCACTTATGACAGCACTCCGTGATGAACCACGCGCACCCCATCACCCTCCACATCCTCTACACGCGCGCATTGGGAACGGCACGCATGCACGCGAGGAGCGGCGTCCTACCAGCATCTCCCGTCGTTGCCATAACAACCGGAGCTACAATGTATTGTAGCGCCGTTTGATGGAATGATTAGGA
Organism: Gadus macrocephalus; assembly: GCF_031168955.1. Lineage (NCBI taxonomy): Eukaryota > Metazoa > Chordata > Actinopteri > Gadiformes > Gadidae > Gadus > Gadus macrocephalus. The sequence continues at coordinate 3,432,474 of NC_082385.1, read as the reverse complement.
GGAGGAGGAGGAGGGAGGAGCGGCTAAAATCCCATCGTGCGTAGCGCGAGACGAGAGAGAGAGCGAGCTCGCCGTTGGCTGAGCACGCGGTAGAGGGGGGCAGAGCGCGCGTGTGTGTGTGTGTTACCGTTACGAGTCGTCGCAGGTGCCGCCGTTGAAGGTGGCAGCTCGGTGTGTTTGTGTGTGAGAGAGGTGTGCGTATGTGACTGGCCGTGTGTACCGACTGAGGATCTATCATCTGGAGCTCGACGTTTTCCGTGGCGCGCGAGCAGGAAGTGAGCCGTGGGAAAGGAGAGCCCCGTCGTCTCGAGCACCAGCGAGACTCCTCGAGTCATCTCCGTCCGCCCGGGTATCCCCCCCCCCCCGTACCCCCGTACCCCCTGCCCGCCCACCCGGGGTGAGCAGTGAGTACCGCCGCGATGGCTCGCGAGAACGGAGACGGCGGGAAAGGGACGTGGAAGAAACAAGCGGACGACATCAAAAGCATCTTCGACTTTAAGGAGGTCTGGGGACGTGAGTACCGTCTACTCTGGTCTGGTTGGGTTAGGGTTGGGGTTAGCAGGGGGTCTGGGTCCGGTTGTTTTAGGGTTAGGGTAAGTGCCGGAGCTTGTCCGGTCGGGGTGTCTCGACGAGCGGTGGAGGGGCCGTTATGTCAGCGGGGGTAATCTGTAAACTGTGCCCGGTTGAACTTTAGCGGGGATTCACTCCCGGCGGCCCACCTTGTCCGGACCAGGACCTCATGTGTCATTCTGAATATCATATCATTTATCATATCGTTCTGCCAGTTTGCTGTTATTTGATGTGGTGAACGCGAATAATGTGGTGTTGGCTGATGAGTAACTTATTTCTCGTCACGTTCATTTCGAGGAAGAGTAGCGAGTATTTAAAAAAAAAATAATAATAATTAAAGACGCTGATGCTGGCACATTTTTTGCAAACGCCACGGACGGTTGACGGTTAATTATATTAAGATTCGGTCCAGTCACTTTCCACGGGAAGCCCAGCTGTGCTGAGTCCTGTCCAATAGAAGATAACCTTTATGCTAGAGCCACATCAGTGCAGTCTAAAGGGTGTAAACAACGCCAATAGACTGGTGAGAACACGCCAGCCAGCTTCCTTGGAATAGAGGCGAAGAGTTCATCAACGGTGTGTCATAGTCGTATAGTCTGTAAGATAGTCATAACCTTCCACTATTCTATCACTGACATAGTGCCTGCTCCAGCCTATAACTGTCACGAGGGTAGTTGCACCATGCGGGGGTGTTGTGTGTGTTGGTGGTGTTGGATCCAGAGATTGAAAGCTGTCTGTGTGTGGAAAGCTTCCTTCTATCCAATGGGTTGAGAACATTTGGACAAAATGGCTAAATCTGTCCCTGGTGTGGAGCCAAGCACTGTGAGGCTTCCCCGCGCCTGCTCAATCTTTCATGCAGAAACACATTTGTCATTTATGCAAATCTGCTCATATTGCGAACACACGCACATGCATATACATACACTCACACATACGCATGCTCTCACATATTCTCACAAACACACACATATGCATGCATAAATACACACACACACATGCACGCACGCACGCACACACACTCACACACACACACACACACACACACACACACACACTCAGACACACATTGTGTCCGAATTACACAAACACACACACACACAACGTTTGAGCTCACACACACACACAAAAGAACAACGTCAGAGCACACGCAGCAAACCTATCATCACTCACACTCACACACACACACACACACACACACACACACACACACACACACACACACACACACACACACACACACACACACGCGCACACACACAGACACACACAATTGTGTGCGTTCACTACACACTTAGACACATGTCACAGTGTCCATGATGTTCTGGAACTAGTAATAACCGCTGGTTCATGGTGTTCCATGGCAACACTTGGTGTGTAGCTTGTGACTGTGGTTAAGGGTGTCCTTGCGTATTGTGTTACTTTTACCAGCCTGTGTTTTCGGGGAGCAGTGGACATCAGTCCTTCCCAGTCCTGCACTCAGGTCTGCCACCACTGGCAAACCAGCAAGTGCATTGAACACAAATAAAACGCACGGTCATGGAGGAGACGGGAGCGGGAATATGAAAGCTGAATAAAATGGAAAAATGTCAGCAAGAGACAGAGAGGGATAGAGGGAGAGGGAGGAATGGAGAGAGAGAGAGAGAGAGAGAGTGAGAGAGAGAGAGAGCGAGAGAGAGAGAGCGAGAGAGAGAGAGAGAGAGCGAGAGAGAGAGAGGGAGGGAGAGAGCGAGAGAGAGAGAGAGGGAGAGAGAGAGAGAGAGAGAGAGAGAGAGAGAGAGAGAGAGAGAGAGAGATTGGGGGAGTGATGGAGGCAGTCAGTACGGGAGGACCTGCATGATGGCCGAAGTGCTGAGTCGTCCTGGACCACCTGCCATCCTCCGTCACGCGTGCGATGAGTCACAGCGACTTGGCCCTCTAATGTCTCCCCCGCCCCAACACCACCGCCAATTTATGGAGCTCCCTTCCCCTTCTCTCTCCCTCTCTGTCTCTCGCTCTCTCCCCCTCTTTCTCTAGCCCTCTCTCGATCCCTCTCTCTCTTTTGCTGTCTCTCTCTCTATCCCTCTCTTTCTGTCTGTCCGTCTCTCTCTCTCTCTCTCTCTCTCTCTCTCTCTCTCTCTCTCTCTCTCTCTCTCTCTCTCTCTCTCTCTCTCTCTGTGATACATCAAGGTGGACACGCCTACTTGTGATGTCACTAAGGCACAGGTACGGGCAGACTTTCAAATGGCTCGTCATGGCTGATCACACTCACACTGGGGGCATGACATGACCCCTATAAAATACCGTGAGTGTGTTTGTTAAAGTTGAGGTGTGTTTGTGTGATTGGTCTTGTGTGTGTGTGTGTGTGTGTGTGTCTTTCTATCTATGTGTGTGTGTGTCTCTCTAGTCTTGTGTGTGTGTGTGTGTCTCTCTATCTTTGTGTATGTGTGTGTGTGTGTGTGTGTGTGTGTGTGTGTGTGTGTGTGTGTGTGTGTGTGTGTGTGTGTGTGTGTGTGTGTGTGCGTGCGTGCGTGTGTCTATGTGTGTGTGTGTGTGTGTGTCTGTGTGTGTTTGTTTGTTTGTTTGGTCTTGTGTTTGTCTGTGTTTGGTCATGTCTGTGTGTGTGTGTGTGTGTGTGTGTGTCTCTCTGTGTGTGTATGTGTGTTTTCTCTTGTGTGTGTGTTTATGTATGGCCTCTCTGGCTGCCACTGAGCTGTGGATGTGTTTAACTTCCCCCTGTATTCGCTCGGGGCCCAACGAGGAAGCTGATTGGTTTGTGGATGCCCCCCCCCCCCTCCCCTGTTATTGACAGCTGGAGTAATGACAGCAGGCACGCTATCAAGTTAACCTGCTCCCTTCGCCGCTGACTCGATTTGTCGGGAGCGCGAGAGGCAAACAAGCTAATTGCCAGCTAGTCTATAAAAGGGGTGACGCGGGCGCTGGCATTTCTGCCCGCTCGAGCTATTAGCCAGACCTAGGGATCGCAGGAGGTGAACGTAGCTCTGTAGCTCCTCTTCTGCTGCGGTAAGACACCGTTTAAAGGTGACATATTATACGCCCCACGGCCCCAGGTGTGAGTGTGATAAGCCCGTCGTCACAAGCCTTTTTGAAAGGCTGCCGCTTCTGACATCACAAGTGGGTGTGTTCACCCAGATGTATGACGGGTCGATGAGCACGTTTGCTAAAATCCACTGTGTAGGCTGGTAGACTGATCTATCCAGCACACATCTAGGTGGACTGGGCAGTGCTGCACATGCCCACTTGTGATGTCACCTTTAAAGGATGAAGGCCAAAACTTTGTTCTGATGCGAATGTCGCATTGCTATCCTTTCTTTAGGGCCAGCTTTTATACACTTCGGTTGGCCAGACGACCTCTTGAAGTCGACGTGGGATGCTGTTGAGTCGATGGCGGGCCTGCCTTCCTGCTGCCCGGGTTTGGACGTTGTCGTCCCAAGCCGATCATGCTGATTCGATCGAGCCTGCCCGAGCATGACTTACTGGCGTGTTATTTGCAGAGATAATGAT